>NC_067440.1:9582126-9813090 GCF_009764475.1 Pristis pectinata
AAGAAACAGAATGGCCATGGCACAGGAAGAGCCCATTCCGCACTGTGAATCTGTGCTGGGTTTCTGCAAGAATAATGCAGCCCACCTCGACCCCAACGTCTGTTGCTTTGAAAATTCTTTTTCCCTTCACGTTCTCTTCCGTCCAATTAGTTGATTCGGTTAGCCCGAGGCTCTAAGTACTCAGGGAGGTGAGTTCGAACCCCACGTTGGGCGCCAATTGGGCATCACGGTGTTGCAGCTATCAGGGAGTGACTGCCTCACAGCTCCACCGACCTGACTGCACTCCTGGCCGCTGGTGCTGTCTGTATGGAGGTTGCACGTTCCTTCCTGCGATGGCGCGGATGTCCCCTGGGTGCTCACAAAGACGTGTGGGTCGGTAAGTGAATTGGTCCCCGTAAGTTCCCTGTACTGTGTCGGCGAATGGCCTAGCCCGGAGGGGTAGAGGGGCTGGGGTTGTTGTGAATCGGGGGGAATAAAATGGGACAGTCCTAGGATTAATTGGCAATTGGTCATTGGTTTATTACGTACCGAGATACAGTGAAACACTTTGACTTGCCTGCCAGCCAGACAGATCATTCCAAACATCAGTATATCGAGGTAGTACAAAGGGAAAGGCAATCGCAGGATGCAGAATATAGTGTAACAGTTACAGAGAAAGTGCAGTGCAGGCAGACAATAAGGCGCAAGGGCCACTACGAGGTAGATTGTGAGATCAAGAGTTCATCTTTATTGTACTAGAGGTCCATTCAAGAGTCTTCTTACAACGGGGTAGAAGCTGTCCTTGAGCCTGGTGTTATGTGTTTTTCAGCTTTTGTATCTTCTGCCCGATGGTGGGGGGTGGGGGGGGGGGGAGAAGAGAGAATGTCCGGGGTGGGTGGGGTCTTTGATTACGTGGGCCTGCTTTCCCGAGGCAGCGAATGAATGTTTGATGTTTGGTGCGGAGTCCGTGGGGATGTTTGCATGCTCTCTCTGTCTCTCTCTCTCGCTCTCTCTCTCTCGCTCTCTCCCACTCTCTCTGTCACTCTCTCTCTGTCCGTCTCTGTCTCTGTCTTTCTCTCACTCACTGTCTCTCTCTCTCTGTCTCTCACACTCTCTCTCTCACTCTCTCTCACTCTCTCTCGCTCACTCACTCTCTCTCTGTCTCTCTCTCTCTCTCTGTCCCCCTGTCATTGGTGGTGCATGGCTTCCACCAATGGGAACGGTTTCTCTCCATCGCCTCTCAGGGCGCTGACTATTTTGATCACCTCCGACACATGTCCTTTCTACCCCCTCAGCCCTGAGAAGTATGATCCCACCCCTCCAGCTTCTCCTCATTACATCCGAGCCCCTCTTTCCTTCCGATCTGATGGCCAACCGCTTATTCTGTGACGTTGAACCTCCGTTCTAGACTCCCAACTGGGGCGGGGTTGGGCTGGGTGGGGAACACATCATCCTTGCATCTGGCCTCACAAAGTCTCGTCAAATGTTTGTATGATTCAGTGCTGGAGTAAAGGGGAGTGTGCTGGGATAGCGCGGGGAGCAGGGAGGACTTGGGCAGATTTGTTGCATCCAATGTCAAGCTGGGAGTGAGCAGAGACTGGTGTCAGACGGTGGGATACTGGAGGGGATAAGCACTGAGGGGTGGTGTTACTGTCATTGGTACAGATCCAGTGGGATGTATCGGCAACGCTGTCACCCAACGGAGTGGAGGAAGGCAACACTCGCTGTTCCGGAGAATGTCTCTCTGAGCTGTCGGAGCCAAGTTTCTCCTATCGCCTGATCCTCAGCTTGCGCTGGGCCAGTGCAGTAATTCATCCCCTCCCACCCCAAACCCCCCACACCCCGACCCCACACCTCCACCCAGATAATCCGAGGTCTGTTTTGAACCGATTTTAATCTGTTACAGAAAACTGGCAGGGCAAGGGAGTCTAAAACCAGGGACCATGGGGTTAACGTGAGAGGGGAACGGGTTTAAAAGGGATCTCGAGAGGTTTTCTTTCACACAGAGCGCGGTGATTATTTGGGAGGAGCTGCTCGGGAGGCAGTGAAGGCTGATGAATGTTTAAAAGGCACTTGGACAGATACTTGGATAGGAACAGTGTAGAGGTTGGGAATCCAATGAGGGTAAAGGGGATGAGCATCAAAGTCGGCATCAACAAGATGGGCCGAAAGGACCCGTGTATATGCCGTACATTGCTATGATTCTAGCTCGGGGATTAGAGCCCCAATGAATCATTCAGTTCTGGTGAAATGATCCCAGAGAGACCAGGAGGCCTTCAGATTGACTTCCAGTCCCGCACCCATCCTGAGCGCTGCATCCCACCGGCAGAGCAACACAACCTCGACCCGACAGAGACCACGTCTCCTCTTTAATGTTGAAGGATGTGCTTCTTCTGCGGTCACTGCTTTTTCCACGTCAAGGGTAACCGACCAGAGTGATAGAACGAAAAGCCGCCCACTGCTCCCCTGAAACCTCTTCTCTACCCCACCTGACAACCAACCCCAATGTCTCTGTCTCCATGCCCCCTTCTCTCAGCTGCCTCGTCCCCCCCGGACCTCCCCAACTGCTCCTGCTCCTCGCACTCGCCATGGGAGTCGCTCCCCTGAGCCCCTCCCGCCCCCCCCCCCCCGCCCCGCGGGCCAGAATTACACGCAAGGGGGTGTCTTCCCGTCTCGATCCCAAATGGCCCGATGCCCCTTTCCCGAGAGGCTTCGACCCCTCCTGCCTTGCTGATGGGATGTCGCTGGGACCCGGCCATTTCCTGACCGCTGCCACCCCCTCCCCCTGCCCCTCAACCCCTGAGCTTCCAAACTCCAAAACCAGCAGGGGCACCAACAATGAGGGACACTACAAGGCAGTAAGGCAGCGGGTTATGGAACACCTTTTATTGACGTGATTCGTGCTACAGTACCACAGAGAGTCAATGGTCACGGCACCTGGATCAGCAGCCGGTATCTCCTCCCGTGCGCATGGTGATGTACCCAGCGCGTTTTATTTGGTCCCAACAGTAGCGGCTCGCAACACGTGTAGAAGAAAAAGCATCTGTCCGGCATCTGCAGCTCGTCGGAATGGCAGCCCCTCGGCCGACACCGCGAGGTACCGCTGTTACATTTTACAATCGGGTCTGAAATAAAGAAATTCATTTTACTGGGAAAACAGTGAGAATGACATCCACAGCATTGAATAGGCAGCGGGAGGAGGACACTCGGCCCGTCAAGTGTCATTCAGGAAGATCGTGCCTGATTCTCTGCCCCAACTCCACTCCCCATCCCACTCCCCGTATCCCTCCGCTCACTCGGTGACCAACGTCTGTTGATTCCAGCCTTGAATGTACCCGAGGACCAAGCAAAGGCAGCACTGTGGTGAATTCCAGAGATCCACAACCTCTACCTGACCTCGTCTCCTCCCTGGATCCTCAACCCTGAGACCATGCTCCACTTCCCCAGCCTCGTCTCCTGGGGTAACCAGGACACTGGGCGCTGGCCCCATCAATCCCTCAAACTGATTTCTACACAGCGGCTCCCGAGGCATCTGCTGACCTACTACGCCTCTTCCCTTCACCCGCTCTTCGACAGGGATGGACTGAACCAGCATCAGTACTCCGGCCGTCAACAGAAGAGCTGTCATCATCTTCCCTGGGGTTCCTCAGTCAGGATGAGATGGACGGTGCATCGAAACGCTTTATATGGATCTGTGGAGTACTTTTTAGTTAGTGATCACACGGGGTGAGATTGGTTTTAATTTGGGTGTGGTGAAGTATTAAAGTTCAGATGTGTCCTCCAAACAGTTTCTCATTAATGAAAAGAGTGACCGACCTGAGGAATGATTGAACTGGTGAAGGGTTTAGCTAAGACTTTGCAGTGATTTAGTTATATAATCAGAGGGCAGGGAAAGAACAGCGGGATGGTAACTGCACAGAAGGATGCCATTCAGGTCTTGCAATCTGTGCCAACCCTCTGAAACAACAACACAGTTGATGCGACAACACCCCCAGCCCATCCACCCCCACCACCAACTCTGCCTTCCCGCTAGATCTGCAAATCACAGGAGGCCCCCGGGTTACGAAAGGCTTCCGTTTTACAAACTCCGTGAGCTGATTTTATCCACAAGTCGGAAAATACACAAAATCACTCGATACGGTAACCCTATCTCTATTGTAGGGAATGATGCTGGTGGTGGGCAATTAATATCAGTGGTTACAACGGTGCAGGATCAGCTATCCCACGATCAATGGCGGGCTGCGATGGGCTAGGAGTATCAGTGCACCTTACATTGTTTAATTGAGTCTCGTTGTGTATCAATTGAAGCGATTGCCAATTCCCAAAGAGCTGTAGAACCTTCCATGTCAAGTGACACCTCCTTCTCACCCCGCCCTTCTGCCCCCAGGACTCAGTTCAACAACTGCTCCTCTGGGAACACGTCTCTCAGTCCAAGGTTCTGTGGGACTGAAGGGTGAGAATAAACCTGTAAGGATAGAGACAGAGAGTCATAGAGTAATACAACAAGGAAACAGGCCCTTCGGCCCAACTCGTCCATGCCGACCATGGCGCTCTTCAAGCTGTCCCATTTGCCCGTGTGTGGCCCATATCCCTCTCAGTCCTTCCTATCCATGTACTTATCCGAATGCCTTTTCAATGTTGTTATTGTATCCGCCTCAACCATTTTCTCTGGCAGCTCGTTCCATTCCCGCACCACCCTCAGTGTGAGAAGTTACCCCTCAGGTCCCTTTTAAATCTTTCCCCTCTCACCTTAAACCTATGACCTCTAAATTTTAGTTCCCCCTCCCCAGGAAAAAGACGATGTGTGTTCACCATATCCATGCCCCTCAGGAATTTATACACCTCTAATAGGGCACCCCTCAATCTCCTACGCTCCAAGGAATAAAGTCCTAGCCTGCCCAACCTCTCCCTATAACTCAAGCCCTCGAGTCCTGGCAACATCCTCGTAAATCTTCTCTGCAGTCTTTCCAGTTTAACCACGTCCTTCCTGTAAACAAAACTGTACACAATACTCCAAGTGCAGCCTCACTGACATCTTGTACAACTGCAGCATAACCTCCCAACTCCTATACTCAGTGCCCTGACCGATGAAGATCAGCGTGCCAAATGCTGCCTTCTCTTGTGATGCTGCTTTCAGCGAACAATGTCTCGGTACTCCAAGGTCCCTCTGTTCCACAACACCCCCAGGGCCCGACCTTCGCTGTATGTCCTACCTTGGGTTGACTTCTCAAAGTGCAACACTTCACACTTATTCCAATTGAAAGCCATTTGTCAATCCTCGACCCACTTGCAAGCTGATCAAGATGACTCTGTAATTTGTGATAAACAATGCCTATGATACCATCTGTTTTAGTATAATTTGCAAACTTGCTAACCATACCTGGTACATGTAGAAGATGTACAAGGTACGAGATGTACAAGGAGACCACCAGCAGATATCTCTGCAAGGGCCTTTGTAGTTTCTTCCCTAGCTTCCCACAAAGTCAAAGGATGCACTCGGTCAGGCCCTAGGGATCTATCCACCTTAAGGCCCCCAATACCCCCTCCCTGGTAATTCATACGTGGTCCAAGCCATCATCACTCATTTCTCTCTATTTAGAGTCCATCATTTTCCCCACCGTAAAAACTGTTGAGAAATATTCATTAAAATCTCACCCATCTCCTGTGGCTCCACACATAGATAACATGCTGATCTTTAAGGGGGCCTGTTCTCTCCCTAGCCACCCTTTTACTCTACACTCCTTATCGTCACAGAGGGATTCACTTGTTGCCGATTGCCTAAACCAAATGTATATTTCCTTCTTTTTCCTGACCAGAACCTCAATATCTCTCATCAACCGGAGTTCCCTATACTTGCCAGCCTTGCCCTTCACCCTAGCAGGAATGTGTTGCCCCTGGACTCTTGATATAACAATTTAAAAGGCCTCCCACTGGCCAGCCGTCTTTTTAACAGTGAACAGTCTCACCCAGTCGGCCTCTGCAGAATCCTGCCTAATGCCTCCAAGATTGGTTCTGCCCCAGTTTAGGACTTTAACCAATGGACCAGTCCTATCTTTCTCCATAACTATTTTAAACTAATAGGACACAAAGTGCTCCCCGACTGACACTTCAGTCACTTGCCCTACCTTGTTCCCTAAGAGGAGGTCCAGCGTGGCGTCCTCTCTTGTAGAGCCCTCTATATATTGATTAAGGAAACTTTCATGGACACATTTGACACATTCCACTCTGTCCAAGCCTTTTGCACTATAGGTGGCTCAGCCAATATTGAGGAAGTTAATATCTCCCACTAATATGACCCTATTATTCTTAAAATTATCTGCAATCTCTCTGCACATCTGTTCCTCTAATTCCCGCTGACTATTGGGGGACCTTTAATACAGTCCCTTCAAAGTGACCTTGTTTCTAAGTTCTACCCATACAGCCTCACTGGATGATCCCCTGGAATATCCTCTCTAAACAATGTTGTTATGTCCTTACTCTTCAAAAAACGCGTCCCCCTCCTCTCTCACCTGCACCTCTGTCATGCCTGTAGCACCTATATCCTGGAACACTGGGCTGACAGTCCTGGCTTTCTCTCAGCCATGTTTCTGTTATGGCTATGATATCCCAGTTTTCAGAGCCAATCCACGCCCCGAGCCCATCTGCCTTAGCTGGTAAGCCTATAACATTGAAATAAATGCGGTATAAATCAGCAGTCTACCCTCCCCCTTTACTGTGCTCCTGGCTATCCTGACTACAAGCTCTTGCTGGATACAACATTTCCCCTTGGCTTGTAATGGGTGTCTCCACTGCTCAGGGTCCCTCTCCCTGCCACGCTAGTTTGAACCCTCCCGTGCGAATCTCCCTGCCAGGATATCGGTTCTCCCTCCAGTTCAGGGGCAAACGGTCCCTCTTGTAAAGGTCAGCACCTCAATCACTGATGATTTCCACTGCTTTGTTCCGAAGTATCTGCCACCCCGAAAGGCATCCGAGATGTGGCCGTCCACACAAATACCTATTTCCCTCTACAGGGTAACGACTAAGTGGACTCCACTGGATTACTCCAAAAATCCATACGTGGATTGTAGTGACAGACACAGCTATTGTTCTTCATCCATCGATACAGAGACCAGCGGTCAGTGTCTCCCTCTCTCTCTTTTATGACTGAACAATAAACGTCAGCACTTTGTTATCTTGCTGTTGTCGTAATGACGCCACACACACACACACACACACACACACACACACACACACACACACACACACACACACACTACTGTACTATGTCTTAAAGGGACATTCACCAAATAGCAACCTAATCTGTAACAATTTGACCTCTCGCTTCTGCGGCCTGAGGTTCCCACCTGCTTCAATAAGGCATCAATTATACTGGTGCCCATGAAGAACGAGGTGACCTGCCTCAATGACTACCGTCCAGTAGTGCTTCGAGAGGTTGGTTATGGTGCGAATCAACTCCTGCCACAGAGATGACCTGGATCTGCTCCAACTTGCCTCCCGCCACAACAGGTCAACATTACAGCAGATGTGATTTTTCTGGCTCTTCACTGCCCTGGACCATTGGACAACAGGATCTCATATGCCAGGCTACTGTTCATCGAATACAGCTTGGCGTTCAACACAATCATCCCATCCTAACTCATCACCAAGACCTGGGCTTCTGTACCTCCCTCTGCAACTGGATCCTCGACTTCCTCATCGGCAGACCTCAGTCAGTGAGGATCAGTAACAACATCCCCTCCACGCTGCCCATCAACACGTGCACCTCAAGCTTCGTGCCTAGCCCCCTGTTCTACTCTCTACACACACACAACTGTGTGGCTAAGCACAGCTCCAATGCCATTCACAAACTCGCCGATGACACCACTGTCGTTGGACGAATCACAGGTGGTGATGAGTCTACTCCTCTTTAAATAACCCCAGAGATCCAGCCTCCAGATCCCACGGGAATAGAGAACTCCAGAGATTCACCACCGTCTGCGAGAAGAAGTTTGCCCACATCTCAGATTTAAATGTCTTCCCCCTAATCTTGTGATGATGTCCTCCTGTTTGAGACTCTCCCACTAGAGGAAACAGGAGGACATCATCACAAGATTAGGGGGAAGTCTACCCCGTCACAGCTCCTGTCAAGATCTTATACATTTCATGAAGATCACCAATCATTCTTCAGTAGTATCAGAACAGTTTTACATCACATTTGGACCCAGACACAGCAGATGGAAAATTGTGTTTTATTGGATATCAATAGTGGTGAAACTATATAAAATGAATTTTTTAAAAAACCACAATAATTTGCATTCTTCAATCAATAGCAGAGACATTGCAAAGTTACAAAGATCTACAGTAATGTGAATAAAATGATTCTTGAGGGATCTGCTCACATGATACAACTCATTTTATAAATGCAAGGGATCGATTATCTTATCACTGGGGAGAAGCTTAAAGAGCTTTCAGAAATTTGATGTCACAGCGGCACGACTGGTAGAGCTGCTGCCTTATGCTTTCAGGGGCCTGGGTTCGATCCTGACCTCTGGCGCTGTCTGTGTGCGGAGTTTGCACGTTCTCCCTGTGACCGTGTGGGTTTATGCTGGGTGCTCCGGTTTGCTCCCACATCTTAAAAATGTGCAGGTGTGTTGACAACTTGAAATTGGCCCCTGTGGTAGAATCTGGAGGAATGTGGCTAGAATAAAATAGTTTAGGGTGGGATTAGTGTAAAAATAGGTGCATGGTGGTCAGCACAGATTCGGTGGGCCGAAGGGCCTGTTTCAGTGCTGTATCTCTGTATGACTCAGAGAATCAATGGTTATGGGGTCAGTGAGGGAAGGTGACACTGTAGTCATTGAGGCAGGTCACCTCGCTCTTCTTGGGCACTGGGAGAATGGATGCCTTATTGAAGCAGGTGGGAACCTCAGGCCGCAGAAGCAAGAGGTCAAATATATCCATAAATACTCCAGCCATGGATGAGAAAGCAGGTATGAGGGGGCCGAATGGTCTCCTCCTACTTCTATGTCTTGAGAGGCAGAAGTCCAGAAATCCTTCAGTGTCTGGGAGAAGGCTCGTGAGCTACCTGCTTTTTCCTCATCTCCTCTCCCCTCCCCTTATTAGTCCTATGTGAGGATGGGTCAGGTCCACTGGTGGTGAGTGGAGGTGGTCAAGAAAGAGGGAGAAGATGTCTGGAGTCCCATGTTCTGGGTTGAGTCGTGGTGATGAAACTCTAAATAACCCAAGGTACCAAAACCCAACCCTCCCCAACCAACATTGCCATCGTGCATGTCTGGTGTCGAGCCTTCCATTACCCTCAAGCTCCCTGCGTAGACTTGGGAGGGTGACCCTACACCTAACCCTAATGCACGTTTCTCGAAGGTTAGCCAGATCCCAGCTCAACAACTCCTAACTATAATACCTAACTCCGAACCCTAAACTCCATTAGGCCGACTTCCCTCTGTGAGTTGGGATGTTGAGATAAGAGTCAGGAGGCTACGTTGCAGCTGTATAAAACTTTAGTTCGGCCGCACCTGGAGGCTTCAGTAAGGGTGCAGAAGAGGAAATTTTCTGGATCAGAGAGTATCAGTGATAAGGAGAGGTTGGACAAACTTGGGTTGTTTTCTCTGAATGTTGGAGGATGAGGACCAAATTGATGGAAGTACACAAAATTATGAGAGGCATAGAGAAGGAAAGTAGTAAGAGTCTTTATTGTGCCCAGGGTGGAAGTACCAAAGGCACAGTTTGAAGATGAGAAGGCAAAGGTTTACAGGAGATTAGCGAGGCAAGATTTATCTTTTGCGACCCCGAGCAGTAGTTCCTGGCAGGCACTGCCAGGGGAGTAGTGGAAACAGATACGATAACAACGATGAAGAGGCATTCAGACGGGCAGGGAATGGAGGGACACAGAGCATGTGCAGGGAGATGGGATGAGTTTGGATTGGCGTCATGGACGGCACAGACATTGTGGGCCAAAGGGCCTGTTCGTGTGTTGTGGTGTTTGATGTTCTAACTCAACCCCGAACCCCAAACCCAAACCCAAACCCCAACCACTAACCCCAATGCTAAACCCAAACTCCAATCACTAACTCCAACCCAAAACACAATCACCAAACACTAACCCCAACCCTAAAAACCAAACTCCAATCCCGAACCCCAACCCTAAACCCAATCTCTAAACCCTAACCCCAACCCTAACCCCAACAATTAACCCAAACTCATACCCATAACACCATCACTAAACCCAAACACTAATCCCTAACCCCAACCCTAAACCCAAACTCCAACCCCGAACCCCAAGGTTCAACCCAAACTCCAATCCCAAACCCAAATCCTAAACCAATCTCCAACCCTAACCCCAACCCAAAACCAAAACTCCAACCCTTAATTCCCAGTCTAAACCCATACTCTTACCCCTACCTCCAACCCTAAACCCAAACTCCTATCCTGAACCCCAACCCTAAACCAAATCTCCTATCCCCAACACCAACTCCAAACCCAAACTCGTACCCATACACACCAACCCTAAAGCCAAACTCCTACCCCAACCCCAACCCTAAACCCAATCTCCAACCCCTAACCCCAACACTAAACCCAAACTTGTACCCATAACCCCAACCCAAAAACCAAACTCGGACCCATAACCCCAACGCAAAACCCGAACTCCAATACCAAACCCTAAACCTACACCCAAAATCCAATCCCTAACCCCAACCATAAACCAAAATTCCAACACCTAAATCAACTCTAAACCCAAACTCATACCCCTCTCATCAACCCTAAGCCCAAACTCGTACCTATATCCCCAACCCTAAACCCAAACTCCAATCCCCAACCCCAACCCTAAATCCAGTCTCCAACCCCTAACCTCAAACCTAAACCCAAACTCCTAACCCTAACCACAACCCTAAAAGCAATCTCCAACCCCTAGCCCCAACCCTAAACCAAAACTCCAACCCCTAAGTCCAACTCTAAACCCAAAATCTTACCCTGTCACACAAATCCTAAACCCAAACTCCTACCTCTAACCCCAACCCGAAACCCAAACTCCAAACCTTAACCCCAACCCTAAACCCAAACTCCAACCCCACATCCATAACAAAAACCGCCGACTGTAATCATAACCTCCACCTGTAACTCAGAACCTTAATTCCTAACCCCAAACACTAAACCCAACATCTAACCCTAACTGCTAACTCTGTGACCTCCACCCCAACCCCTAATCCTAACCTCTAACCCAACCCCTAATCACCTAACCCTAACACCAACCCCAATCCCTAGCCTTACCTCTATTTGTAACAGAGCCTAGGAGGTGAAGGGATACTCTTCTCTTCCCCGCTATGATTGGGGGTCCCAGTGGAGAGTGGTTGGGGTGTGGGGAGAGCAGGACTCAGATGCTGATGCTGCTCTCGATATTTCTGGGCTGCAGATACTGGTATTTGAGGTCCAAGCCCTGGTTTCGGTCCTCGATCCGTCGCTCGATCTCCTTCAGGTCCTCCTGGAATTCCACCATGACCTTTTTGGCATCTGGCTCGGTGAAGTACTCCTCCTCGAAACTGCCCAGCAGGATCTGGGGGAAGGGTTATAGAAGGGTGGAAATTTCTATGGGATCAGACGAGCTTGGCTCCTTGATGGTCCCCGGCAGCTGGGCTGCACCCTGTCTGGGTAAACCTACAGAGTCATGTGGACGCGGTGCCCCATCGTCCCAGGAAAGGAGTCTGAATGGAGGCACAGCAGGGAGGAGGAGAGGAGGGGGAGAGGGAGGGGAGGGGGAATAAATCACGGGAGGGAAGTGGAAGGGTGGGAGGGGAGTGGAATAGGATGAGGGAGGGGAGAGTGGAGAGGAAAAGATGGCAAGCAGGGACGGGAAGGGGAAAAGGGTGATGGGGAGAGGAACGGTGTGTGTGGGGGGAGATGAACAGGGAGAGGGGAGGGGGTGATTGGAGGGGACAGGGAGTGGGATGGGAAGGGGAGTGAGAGGGACAGGGGAGATCGAGGGGAGGTGGAGGGAGAGCGAGGGGAGGAAAAAGAGGGAGAGGGAAGAGAAGGAGAGAGGGGGAGAGGGAGGAAAAGAGAGAGGGAGAAGGAGAGGGAGAGGAGAGGGACGGGGATGGGAAGGGAGGGGTTGGGAGGGGAAGAGGACGAGGGAGGGGGTGTAACCCCATTGATGCAGCACAGGTTTGGGTGTGCACCATTCCCAACCTGATGGACAACAGGCCAGGCAGGGAGTGGACAAGCAGGCTGAGTGATCGTGCCCAGCTGACTGAGGACCAACCTCCCAGCTCCCCCAGCCATCCAAACCCTCCCGATAAAGTCACACAGGCCTGTAACACAATCCATGTGCTCATACAACACGCATGCACACGAACATCCACGAGTGAGCTAACATGGGCATTTCCACACCACGCGTGTCTACCTTGAGACTTTATGCAGTGAATGCCCCGACATACACCAGGGTCGGCTGTTGGTCTGATCCGGGGTGTCAGGGTACGGCCTGCTCCGATTGGCGGGATGGGGGAGGTGTAGAGGCAAGCTGGGGGTGGGCAGGGGTTAGGGTTGGGGTGGGGTTTTGGACAGATGGGGCAGCCCATCGGAGCAGTGGTGGAGAGAGATCGGGGCGGAGGGCAGGAAGCAACATCTGGAGGGAGAGGTGTTACAGCTGCATCTCAGTCTAGGGGACGAGGGAGTGCCCGGAACCTGCACCAGCCTCCGGACAGGTACTCCCTCGACCCTTCCTCAGCCTCTGACGATGGAACCCTCAACACCCCCTCAGCCCCTTTGGACAGGCTCTGCAACACACACTCACACACACACGTGCATACATGCACACAAATGTAGACACATGTATGTACACACACAAACATTACCTACACAAACACACACACGTACTGTACACACACATACAGGCACATACACATGAACACACATACATCTACACACGCATATATACATACACGTACAAACGTGCACACATACATACACATACCCATATGTACATATACATACACACGCGCGCGCACGCGCACACACACACACACACACACACACACACACACACACACACACACACACACAGTCGCATTGCCTACCTTGTTGGGTAAAGGTCGACCCAGCTGCCACGTGATTGCCATCTGTAGAGCGGACTGGCTCATATCAGGCAGGGTATCCATGAGCTGATCTATCGAGCGGTGTCCCTTGGAGGTGGGTGGAGGCTCCCTCATGGTGCATGGCGAGTTTGGCACCCAACAACTCCAATCATACTGTCAGGTGAAAGGTCAATATTCAAGAGTCAAGGGTGCAACGACGGAACATCATCAAAATGAAAAAAAAACACAGATGCTGGAAATCTGAGACAAAGTCAAAAAATGCTGGAAACACTCAGCAGGTCAGGCAGCATCTGTGGAGGGAAAAACGGAGCTGATGTTTTCATGTTCTAAGGCCATAGAATTGACTCATTGGCATTGTTGTTCCTTCCACAGATTCTCCAGTGTTTCTGGCATTCGTTGTTCTTATTAGTTTTAATTTGGAGAGAAGGTGTGGACAGGGATGGATAGGACGAAGGAGATATCTGTGATAGGGTGAGGACAGGGTTGCTGTGAGGATAAGATGTTAATGTGTGACAAAGAAGTGAGCTGTGTTGCGTATTGCAGGTCAGGGTGTTCTACTGGAGAAAGAAGATAGCCAGTACAAAGAAGAAAGGGGGAGGGGTGAGACAGGGGACAGTAGGTGATTGGTAGACCGAGGAGAAATAAAAGACGATGGACAAATGGGGAAGGGGGAGACGGAGGCAGGTGGGTGACAGAAGGAGTAAAAGGGGGCGGATGGAGCTAGCTGAGGGGAGGGTGAAGGTGGACACAGAGGCTGGAGGGTGATAAGTGGGAACACAAAGCGCTGGCAGTGCTGGATTCTGATAAGGAAGGAAGGAACCATTAGGGGAGAGATGTAGGGCAGGTGGATCCAGATGGGGGAGGGATTCCGGTGGGTGAAGCGTGTGGATGATAGGTGGATGGACCCAGGAGTGGGAGGGGGATGAAAATGGGTGATAATCTCAGGATCCCAGCATTTGCAGCCTCTTGTGTCTACTGGTTACTTTAAATCAGTACCCCTTGGTGTTCAGCTAAGAGTGAGATCCTTCCCATTGACACTCCGTACATTTCTACTGAGACAGGAACACACCCACCCACCCCAGGACACTGGATAGCAGGCATGAGCCCTTGGCTCTGATTGGCCTGTCTGATAGCAGACCCCCCCCACCAATTCCCATTCCCCCCACCACCCCCCCCCATTCTCCCCCCCCCCCACACACCGAGTGCTGCTCAACAGCCGTCCCCTCACACTGAGGTCCTGACAACCCACCCTGGAGCTGGTGCATGTCAAGATTTCCTCCCCTCCGCCACCCCCAATGGGGAGGACGGGGGAGGGGGCACGTTGGGGAGGGGTGGAAGTGGGGAGGACCTGAAATGAAAAGGAGCCCTTACCTGCCCATTGTTGACTGCAGCGTGCTGGGCAGAGCAGGTGAAGATCACCGTGGTGAGGAATTTGAAGAGCTCTTCCCTGGACTGAAAGCTCTCCGGGAATCCTGAAGCCAATGCAAATAGTGTTAGACAACAGACACCAACAAAACCCCTCGGGAGAGTCCCTGCAGGACAATCCGTTTGCCTGGTTACTACCCACAATTCTATCGGACTCACTGCCATTCCTGCACTCAATCCTAGCCTCATCCCACCCCCTTTTCCTCCTCCTCCCTGCCTTTCTTCCTCTCCTCTCTGGCAGTCGACGCCTCTCGTAGCAGTGCCCCAAGTGCACCCTCCCCTCTCCGGGAAAAGACGGTCCCTCCAGGAGTTTGGGAAGAAGGAGGTGGGGGGGGGGGTTCCAAACTTTCAAACTTCCAGTCCCTGAAAGGCAACATTCTGCAGATGACAGAAATCTGACAGAAAATTCCGGGACCACTCCACAGGTCGGGCAGCAGCTGCGGAGAGGGAAGCAGCGGCGAGCTGCTAGGTTCTGATGAAAGGCCGTCAGGCTGACTTGTCCACTCTCCACAGATGCTGCTTCTGGAACTGCTGAGTGTTTCTGTCCTCATTACTTGGTCTCCAACACCATCCCTCGCACAGAACCCCCTTCTATACTCCCCTGGTTCTTAGTTCCTCCCTACTGCAGACCCTGCCTTCGGCTGTCTGGACCCTAAACTATGGAACTCCCTCCCTAAACCTCTCTGCCTCCCCACCCCTTTTCTTTTCTTGGAGGAATTGGTGCCTTTAAATCTAACTCTTTGGCCAAGCTGTTGGTCATATCCCTGAGCTTCCTGGAGCAAGAAAATAGGTTAAGCATCAGCTTAACCTCGATAGGCAACAGCTGGAATTATTCAGCATGGAAACAGGTCCCCGGCACATCCAGAGTCCACAACTCTTGAACTCACAATCTACCTTGTTATGGCCTTGCACCTTACTGTCTGCCTGCACTGCACTTTCTCTGTAGCTGTGACAAATTATCCTGCATTCTGTTATTGTTTTACCCTGTACTACCTCAATGCACTGTGTAATGAATTAATCTGTACGATCGGTATGCAAGACAAGTTTTTCACTGTACCTCAGTACAAGTGACAATGATAAACCAATTTCACTAATCTTTTGCTATTCTCATTTTATTCCCCCCACATTCCCACCAGCTCCCTCCACATTCTACCACTCACCAGAACACTAGTGGGAATTTACAGCGGCCAATTGATCTACCAGCCTGCACAGGATATGGGTTGAAACCAGAGCACCTTCAGTGGCACAGTGGGTAGAGCTGCTGCCTCCCAGCCTCCTAGCTGCAGCGACCCTGGTTCAATCCCAACCTCCGGGCGCTGTCTGTGTGTGGAGTTTGCATGTTCTCCCTGTGACCGCGTGCGTTTCCCTCGGGTGCTCCGGTTTCCACCCACATCCCAGAAGCCTGGAGGCTGATGAGTTAATCGCCCCTAGTGCGTGGGTGAGGGGTCAAATCTGGGGGTTGGGGAGTGGCGGGGGGGGAGTTGATCAGAATGTGGGGAGAATAAATTGGGATTGGTGTAAAATGGGTGCTTGATGGTCGGCACGGACTCAGTGGGCCAAAGGGCCTGCTTCCGTGCTCCATGACTGTCTGACACCAGGGGAAAGCCCTGGCAGTCACAGGGAGAGCAGACAAACTCCACACACGGACAGCGCCGGAGGTCGGGATTGAACCCATGTCTCTGGAGCTGTGAGGCAGCGGCTCTGCCCGCTGTGCCACTGTGCTGCCCTCAGTATCACGGGAGAAAGCAGGGAAAAGGTACGGGCCAAGTGTCCGATCGGCTGGACTATTTATAGAGATGCACCCTCCCACTATGGTAGTTGGGTCCTTAAATAAACCCTGTCATAACACACTGACCCTGAAGCCACAACAAAAACCTCAGCTCACACACGGACAGAGATCGGCTGCTCTTACGCATCCGCCTTCTACTTAACTCCATACCCAGCATGAAGGTTGACCCTTAACCGACACCTCAGTTCAGGGGGCAATGAAGGATGGGCGATAAATGCTGGCGTCGCCATCAATATCCTCAGCCTATGAGCAGTAAAAGCCTGGTGGTCACTTCATCCCTCGGACCTCAGGTCCCAAACACAGAGGGGATACATTGGTTCAGGAGGAGGTCCACTTCTTCAGAGAGGTTAACAGTGGGGTCATCAACTGGCGTCTCTCTACGCTCACTCGATTACCCTCCCACCCAACTATACCTCAAAGCCGGAGCTTTCTCTCACCAGTTCCAGGAAGCTCTGTGAACCCCTCTTGGACCACGTCCTTCATCCAAGCCTGCAACTCCACGTCTTCAAGCACGTCGCGGTCACTCTTGTAGTAGAGCCCCATGATGTTCTTAACGTACCTGTGGAACAGGGCAACGGTTAAGCAGTCCCTGCCATCTTGTCCCTTCTCCAAGGAACACCACCACCTACGCCCGCCCCTCGACTCTGTCCCGACTTGGAAATACATCGCCCTTCCTCCATCGTCCGTGGGTCTGAGCCCTGTGACTCTCGCCCCAAACAGCACTGTTCACCAGAGGAGCCACAGCCACTTAAGACGGGCTTGTGCGGGAGAGTTGAGTGGACCAGAAAGGAGGAATTTTAGGTGGAAGAGACAAAGGGTTGGTGAGGAAAATGTGGAAAAAGTACAGGGAGAGGCAATGATCCAGGGTGAGGTTTTCTGAAGGGAAATGGGAGAGGCACTTGATGAATAAATTGCCAGACGACAGTGAAAGAACAGGGACATGGGGCTGGTGGAATTGCTCTACCAGCATAGAGTCGATGGGCAGAATGGCCTCGTTTTCTGCTGCCAGTTCTCTCCTCTCCTCAGGCCAAACCTGTGGGCAAGAAACGAGCTGCCGGAGGAACTCAGTGGGTCGGGCAGCACCTGCGGAGGGAAATGGACAGTCGACACTTTGGGTCGCCACCCTTCATCTGGCCAGTATAAAGAGGTGAGGGGGGTGGGCGGGGCAAGAGCTGGCAAACGACAGGTAGTATCACTATTTCCACCCTCCCTCCCTCACCTGACTCCTTCTGCGGATCAATCCCTCCTCACCTGGATCCACCTATCACCTGCCAGCTCCTGCCCCACTCCTTCCCCTCACTTCTTTATACCGACTGTGCATTTCCCTCCGCGGATGCTGCTCGACCTGCTGAGTCCTTCCAGCAGCTCAGTTTTCTTTTGCTCCACCTGAGGTCTCTTGTGTCTCCTGGGGATTTGAGGACGACTTGTCTCCACTTCAGCCTGTGCACTTCCAAGTGGAGCCCACAGACCTGCCACAGGCGGGAGAGTCTGGGGGAAAGGTGCGATCCTTCAAGGACCTCTGTGTGCTCTTGGCGGAGAGGTAACGTTCTCAACACCATCCTGAATGCTCCTTCTATACTTTTGAGTCATTGTGATCCAGCGATTTCCAAATGGGGATGTTGCACCCCTTCTCTGAGCACATCCTTGAACCTTTTCCCGTGTCCATCTGGTCATCTCTTCCCACAACAGAAGTCGAAGTGTCTATTTTGTGAGTTTGAAGTTAGGCGTGTGAACTTGAGTATCACTGAGGCCTCATGCACCGTGTAATGAATTGATCTGTACGATCGGTTTTCAGGGGCTACGGACTTTAACCCCAAGTCCCTCTACTTTTTAATGCTCCTTAGTGCCCTACGATTTATTGTATATGTTCTATTGAATTGAATTGGTTTATTATTGTCACATGTACCGAGGTCTTGCACCCAGGATATGGGAAGCAGGCCACATTCTCTGGGGGCTAGTTATGGAGAGACAGCGCTTGTATTCAGAGGCTGAGCTCATGCTAACCACCAAGTGATGGAAATGGGCCCTGCATTAGACTTCCACAAAATAAAGGAGTACTCCATTGCAGAACACATCCCCCTTTGACAGACAGGGGTACAGGAAGGAGGCAGTTCAGCACTGCCTTCAGGGGATGGGTGCTGGACAACACCAAGAGCCCCAGCAAAGATCTAACAAAGTAAGATACAAAACGCTGGAGGAACTCAGCGGGTCAGGCAGCGTCTATGGAGGGAAATGGACAGTTGACGTTTCGGGTCGAGCTCCTTCATCTAGCCTGATGAAGTCAGCTTGCTCCCTTTCAGATGAGAGTGGCTGGCAGTGTGTCTTGGCTTCTTATCAACAGGGAAACGCACTTCATCCACCCCAGCTTCTGATTCCCAAAGCGTTGACTGTCCATTTCCCTCCACAGATGCTGCCTGACCCGTCTCTTGTGTCCCCAACTAAAAGAAGTAATCCAGATCTCCCTGTCTTGCACTTACTTGCTGATTGCACCCCAGATTTGGAGTCCATCATCGCGGTAGAAGTATTCCTTCAACTCCAGGACCCCACGGTCCTGCAGGTTATCAGGGAGACACATGGACCTGTAGGTGAACGACTTACAGGTCTTCAGGGTAAATGCATCCAGGCCAGGCCCACCCGTTGCCAGCAACTGGGAAAAAGCAAAGCAGATTCCTCCATTCAGAATTTAATTGTTATTAGAGATGTATACAAACCAAGAGCCATTCAAACCTTGTCCACTGCATAATGAACTCAACTCGATATACCCATTTGCCCCCAGTAAGCCAACCCTGGTCACCTTTCACCCCCTTGCTTTTCAAGAATCAAATTCCCTCTGCCTGAAACAGGGCCTTCGGCCCACTGAATCCGTGCCGACCCATTTACACCAATACTATATTAAAAACATTTTTTTATTCTCAGTGACTCCCTCCCAAATTCTACCAGTCACCTCCATTTAATGTGGCCAATTAACCTACCGACCCACACGTCTTTGGGATGTGGGAGGAAACTGGAGCACCCGGGGGAAATCCAAGCGGTCACAGGGAGAACGTGCAAACTCCACACAGACAGCGCCGGAGGTCAGGATCGAGCCTGGGCCTCTGGTGTTGGTTCAATTAGCTGCACCACTGCTTTCCTTATATATTCACACACTCTGCTTCCACCACCCTTTGAGGAAGAGTGTTCCAAAGATTCACCTCATCTTAGATGGGGACACGTTTTAAGGGATCTTGGGGGGCAAGTCCACAGCTCCCTGGAAGCGGCAACACAAGTAGATCGGGTGGTGAAGAAGGCATACGGCATGCTTGCCTTCACTGGTCAGGGTGTTGAGTATAAAGGGCGGGAGGCCACGTTGCAGCTGTATAACACTTTGATCAGGCCACATTTGGAGTATTGTGTGCAGTTCTGGTCGCCCCATTACAGGAAGGATGTGGAGGCTTTGGAGGGGGTGCAGAAGAGGTTCACCAGGATGTTGCCTGGCTTGGTGAGTATTAACCTTAAGGAGAGAATTGTTTTCTCTGGAGTGTCGGAGCTGCTGAGGGGAGACCTGATAGAAGTTTTTAAGATTATGAGAGGCATCGGTAGAGTAGACAGTCAATTTCCCAGGGTGAAACTGTCAAATAGCTTTGAGGAGGGGAAAGTTTAAAGGAGATTTATGAGGCAAGTTTTTTTTTGTACACACAGAGAGTGGTGAGTGGCTGGAACAGGCTGCCGGGGAGGTGGTGGAGGCAGATATGACAGGAATGTTTAAGAGGCGTTTAGACAGATGCATCAACATGCAGGGAATGGAGATAAGATTTCTTTATTAGTCACATGTACATTGAAACACACAGTGAAATGCATCTTTTTGCATAGAGTGTTCTGGGGGCAGCCCGCGAGTGTTGCCATGCTTGTGGCGCCAACATAGCATGTCCATAACTTCCTAACCCGTACATCTTTGGAATGTGGGAGGAAACCGGAGCACCCGGAGGAAACCCACGCAGACACGGGGAGAACGTACAAACTCCTTACAGACAGCGGCCGGAATTGAACCCGGGTCGCTGGCGCTGTAATAGCGTTAAGCTAACTGCCACACTACCTTGCCTGCCCATACAGACCATGTACAGGCAGATATACAGTTTAAGTCGGCTCAGGCATCGTGGGCTGAAGGGCCTTTTCCTGTGCTGTAATGTTCTATGTTCGAGATTCCCCACACAAGGAAACATCCTCTCCACATCCTCCCTATCCACTCTGGAAGTGTCAGAGGTGCTGCCTTCTAGATAAGACATTAAACTAAAGCCCCCTTCTGTCCCGTCAGGGGGTTATAGAAGATTCTAGAAGACTGCAAAGAGTCTCTGCATGCATCGAGAGCTGGTCAAACAGATTTTGCAACCTTGCATAGATGGATTCGGAAGCCCTTGGTGAATAAGTTTCTAGAGATCAAGAGAAGAAAGGGGTGACTTACTCTGGAAATAACACCATTCTTGCCCAGGAGTTCGTTTCTAGCCCGTGTGTTGATCTCCAGTGTGTACCTCGTATGTGGAGTCAGAAGCTAAGAAAAGAAAGGAAGGGTCACCAGGTTGCCCAGGGCAGGTTCGGGACTGCATCCTATTCCCATAACTCAGGCCTGTGCTTGACGAAGGATCTTCCACACAAAACCACTGGAAAAGACGGTGGAAGGTGAGGCCTATTGTTGGTGAATTTCCCTCTCCCCCCTATTACCTGACCTGTAGATAAGGTAAGGGGTTGGGGGGAAGAGGGTGTGGGCCATGGTTCTAGCCCATCTCCCGAATAATCCCTTATATTTGTCCTGTTCATGGATAATCAAGGAAGCTTGGACTGTGACCAGGACAGGCTCTAGATCCAGTAAAGCTTCATCCACCCTTGGCCTCAGTGAAGCTCCACTGACCATAGTCCCCAGTGAAGCCCCGCCCACAGTTGACCCCAGTGAAGCCACGCCCACCATAGTCCCCAGTGAAGCCCCGCCCCATAGTCCCCAGTGAAGCCCCGCCCTCTGTTGGCCCCAGTGAAGATGGGATGATTCAGGGAGGGAGGGTAGGGAGAGGGAGCGGAAGGGTAAGAGAGGGGGAAAAGGAGGGAGGGATAGTTGGGAAGAGGCAGGGAGTGAAGTACACTGGGATATAGTATCTGCCAATGCTGAATTGGGATGGAGAAGAGCCCCGTAAATCAGGTTAATGTCTGTGGGGCAGTTCACATCATGAAGAGGGGAGGTGTTTTCCTTAAATGAACAAACACACCACAGTCTGGCCTGTTCGAGAGAGAACACAATGAGAGGGAGAGAGAGACAGAGAGGGAGACAGACAGACAGGAAGAGAGAGACAGAGAGAAGGTGAGAGAGACACACAGACGAAGGGAAAGAGATGGGGGAGGGGAGGGGGAGGCGAGGGAGAGGGGTTGTGAGGGAGGGGAGGGAGAGAGGGAGGGGGCCCCTCACCTTGAAGACGGGGTGCACGGCGGGAAGCTGCCTCAGTGTGGCGACACAGAACACCTCCCCGAGGAGGTGCGTCCCACACAGGTGGAAGCCGACCTGATGCAGCTGGAAATCGGAACTCCGCACCCAGATCTTGACCAGCAGCCAGAGATTCTCCGGATCCGAGGGCAGGAAGATGGGATTGTTGGGGCCTGGGAGCTGTCCGAGCTGTGGAGGAGGGAGGTTGAAGGCATGAACGTTGGGCTAGAATGGGAGCCTCTGACCCTGGGCTCCTGAAGGTGCCCACTGACACTCCTAACTCCCACATACTCCTACTCCCAGTCCGTCACCCAGTCTCCTTCTGGTTGCTGTCCATTCCCTCACAGTGCTAGAGGCCATTCAGCCCACTGTCGAGGCTGGTTCCCTGTCCCTCCTTCCCTCTCCCTCAGCTTCAATCTCACTTTTACTCTCAAATTGCCCCATGGGAGTCCCTCTCTCTCTCTCCCCCCCCCCCCACCCTCCCTCTCTCTCACTTTCTGAGGCACCCTTTCTGTCTCTATTTGACCCTCTCTCCGTCTCTTCCTCTCTCCATTTCCCCCATTCCCTCCGTCTCCCTCCCTCCCTCTCTGCCTTCCTCATTCCATTGCCCTCTCTCCGTCTTCACCTCTCGCTCCCCATCTCTGAACTTTCTCTCTCTCTCTCCCCGTCTCCTTCCCTCTTCTCCCTCTCCCATCTGCCTTCGTCCTCCTATCCTCCCCCTCCCTGTATTCCACCTCTTTACTTTTCATCCTCTTCTCCCTTTCCCTCCCCATCTCCCACCATCCCTCTCCCCTCCCTCCCCATCTCCCAGCTTCCCTCTCCCATCCCTCTCCCCCCCTCCCCATCTCCCACCATCCCTCTCCCCTCCCTCTCCCCTCCCTCCCCATCTCCCACCATCCCTCTCCCCTCCCTCTCCCCTCCCTCCCCATCTCCCACCATCCCTCTCCCCTCCCTCCCCTTCCCTTCCTCCTGTTTCCTCACTCCCTTTCTTTCCTCACCTCCCTCTTCCTCTCTCCCACCTCTGTCCCCCCTCCCCTCCTCCCCTACCCCTCTCTCTCCCTCCCTTCTAACTCCTGTTCCCTCTCTCCATTCCTTTCCCTGCCTGCCACCCTCCCACTTCCTCACTCCTTCACCCTGTCTCTTCCTCTCTCCACCTCCCTGTCTTCAGCTGCACATTCCCCACGCCGAGGTAATGGTCCCTCCAACATTCCCCAATCCTCCCCTGACCTACCTGAATGGCAAGAGGCATCAGCCTGTTCTGGGGGTCCTGGAACAACAGGCAGATGGGGGCTGCCACGTATTGCTGCTTCCCCTCGATCACGTTGCCGATAGTTCCATCCAAGATCTTGTAATCCACGATGTAAATGTTTCCCTTCTGTGCACAGACAAGGGAGACCCGCACTGAGCGACAGAGGAGCGAGAGCAACTTTCAACCCACAACCAGCAGAGAGTCCTTCCTAATTCTGGCACAGAACTTTAAACCAGTGGCAATTCAAGAGGATAGAATTAACTAACTTGTGCTGTCCCTGCCCTGGGAGTGTGTGATGGGACAGTGTAGAGGGAGCTTCACTCTGTGTCTGACCCCGGGAGTGTGTGATGGGACAGTGTAGAGGGAGCTTCACTCTGTGTCTGACCCCGGGAGTGTGTGATGGGATGGTGTAGAGGGAGCTTCACTCTGTGTCTGACCCCGGGAGTGTGTGATGGGATGGTGTAGAGGGAGCTTCACTCTGTGTCTGACCCTACAAGTGTGTGATGGGACAGTGTAGAGGGAGCTTCACTCTGTGTCTGACCCCGGGAGTGTGTGATGGGACAGTGTAGAGGGAGCTTCACTATGTGTCTGACCCTACAAGTGTGTGATGGGATGGTGTAGAGGGAGCTTCACTCTGTGTCTGACCCTACAAGTGTGTGATGGGATGGTGTAGAGGGAGCTTCACTCTGTGTCTGACCCCGGGAGTGTGTGATGGGATGGTGTAGAGGGAGCTTCACTCTGTGTCTGACCCCGGGAGTGTGTGATGGGGCAGTGTATAAGCAGCAACACTCTGTTTAAATCTTTTTTTTGTTGTTACATAACTTTTATCAGAATACTTACATCATTCACAAATTAAAACATGACCATTCTTTCCCTGGGAGTATATGACGGGACAGTGTAGAGGGAGCTACACTCTGACTAACCCATTCTGTCCCTGCCCTGGGAGTGTGTGACAGGATAGTGTAGAGGGAGCTTTATTCTATATGTGACCCGTGCTGTCCCTGCCCTGGGACTGTGTGATGGGACAGTGTAGAGGGAACTTTCTCTGTATCTAACCTGGCCAGTTAACTTACAAATACGTCTTTGGGACGTGGGAGGAAACTGGAACACCCAGGGGAAACCCACACGGTCACAAGGAGAAGGTGCAAACTCCACACACACACACACACACACACACACACACACACACACACACACACACACACACACACACACACACACACAGCACCGGAGGTCAGGATCGAACCCAGGTCGCTGGCACTATGAGGTAGCAGCTCTACCCATTACACCACTGTGCTGCCCTCGTACAGCAAATAGAATAACAGCCACAAACACCACCTTCATTTCCTTTTCCAGTGTGGATCCCCCGAGGAACTGGTTGACCATCGCATCCGTCACAGGGAACTTCTTTGGGATCTCCCTGCACCTCTCAATCAAGCAGGGGTTGCAACCATTTTTGAACTGGTACCCAAAGAACCAATCTTCCTTCCAATGGTTGACCACGTAGACTGGAAAATGGTGGAGGCAGGGGAGAAATAAGAGGAATTTCACCAGATGAGTGATGTTCTTTGTTAGAAAAATGCGTTCTGCTGGGTTGTTCCGCGACCTTAAATGTACAAGGAGATGGTGACCCCCCCCCACCCTCGCCGCCAACCCCCCCCCCCCCCCACCACCACCTCCAGCCCACCATTGGATGGGGTCTCCATCTTCTTGTTGCCTTCCAGGTCTAAAACTAAGCTCTCGTTAGCCACTTTGTGTCAAACCCTTTGCAATTTATAATACATAACCTGGATAAAGCCACCGAGGACATTTACTAGATGCACTGATGACACCAAGGTATTTAGCAATGAAACAAACACAGCAGGTCAGGCAGCATTTGTAGGGGTAAATGGACAGTCAACATTTCATATTGAGGGACCAGCAGTCCAAATGAAGGGCCTCAGTCCGAAATGTTGACTGTCCATTTCCCTCCAGTGATGCTGTCTGACCTGCTGAGTTCCTCCAGCAGATTGTTTGTGGCTCCAGAATCCAACATCTTGTGTCTCCGTGTCGCAATGTAAGCCATGAAGAGGATGTTTGAAGGCTACAAAGAAATACAGGTAGGTTAAGTGAGTGAACAAAGATCTGGCAATGGAGTATATTGTGGGAAAATGCAAAATTGTTCATATATTTTGCAGGGGATAAAATATAAAGGGAAGTACGTTATCTGAATGGTGAGAGATTGCAAGGCCTGGTATTGGTAAATTGGTTTATTATTGTCACATGTACCGAGGTACAGTGACAAACTTTGTTTTGCTGCCATCCATACAGATCATTTCATCACATCAGTGCATTGAGGTAGTACAAGGGAAAACAATAACAGAATGCAGAATAAAGTGTTACAGTTACAGAGCAAGTACAGTGCTGGCAGACAATAAGGTGCAAGGCCATAATGAGGTAGATCGTGAGGTCAAGTGTCCATCTTATCGTACTGAGAGACTGCTAAATAGTCTTATAACAGTGGGATAGAAGCTATCCTTGAGCCTGGTGGTACATCCTTTTTGATTCATAGGGATCTGAGCGCACAATTCACAGAAGGCTAGTGTGTAGGTACAGCAAGTGATTAGGAAAGCTAATGGATATTGCTGCTAATTAGGAGGGGGAACACAAAAGTAAGGAGGTTATCCTTCTGTTATCTCGGACATTGGGAAGGCCACATGTGGAGTATTGTGTACGGTGTTGATCCCCTTATTTAAGGAAGCACGTTAATGTGTTGGGAGCAGTATAGAGAAGGTGCACTAAATGGATTCCTGGAGTGTGCAGATTGCATTATGAGGAAAGGTTGGACAGGCCTGCATGGTAGTGTAGCAGTTAGCATAACGCTATTACAGTGCTAGTGACCCGGGTTCAATTCCCGCCGCTGTCTGTAAGGAGTTTGTACGTTCTCCCCGTGACTGCGTGGGTTTGCTCCGGGTGCTCCGGTTTCCTCCCACATTCCAAAGACGTACAGGTTAGGAAGTTGTGGGCACGCTATGTTGCCGCCGGAAGCGTGGCGACACTTGCGGGCTGCCCCCCCCAGAAAACTCCACGCAAAAGATGCATTTCACTGTGTGTTTCGATGTACATGTGACTAATAAAGAGATCTAAATCTAAAATCTCGTATCTGCTGGAATCTGCACGAGTCACAGGGGACTTGATTCAAACAACATCCTGAGGGGTCTCGACAGGATATAGGGGGAGGGGATGTTTCTTCATGGGGGGAGAACCTAGAAATAGGATCACTGTTTAAAAATGGAGAGAGGTGGAACTCTTTCGGAGGGTTCTGAGTTTCTTCCTGAAAGGGCAGGGGAAGCAGAGTGTTTGAATACTTTTAAGGTAGATATTTGATAAAGCTGAAAGGTTACTGGGGGTAGGAGTTGAGATTATAATGAGATCAGCTGTGCTTATTAAATGGGGGCTTCTCCTGCGCCCCCCATTTGTATATTTGTAACCTCACTTCCTGTGACATCACACAGTCGTAATCATAGCACAGAAAGAGGCCCTTCTGCCCAACTGGTCCATGCCGACCAGGATTGGCATCTTAGCTAGTTCCATTTGCCTGGGTTTGGCCCATATCCCTCTAAACCTTTCCTAGCCATGTACCTGTCCAAGTGCCTTATAGATGTTAATGTACCTGCCTCAACCACTTCCTCTGGCAGCTCGTTCCATATACGGACCACCCTCTGGGTGAAAAAGTTGCCCCTCGGGTTCCTATTAAATCTCTCCCCCTCACCTTAAACCTGTGCCCTCTGGTTCTTGATTCCCCAACCCTGGGAAAAAGACTGTGTTCATTCACCCTATCTATGCCCCGTCATTCCAAACCATTCCAGAGACATCATGGAGTCACAGAGATTCCGGGATAATTTGCCACAATATCCAAACAATGCCTCTTCCCACTCAGGCCCAACGCTCCCCTTAATTTCCTTCCACAGTGCTGTCGAGGGGTAGGGCTGGGATGAGGTCAAGGTGGGAATCTCTTCCACAGATAGGGCAGGAGATGGCTGATGGGGCAGTGGGGTTGGGTAGTTTTTGGAGGTGATGCACTCCTTCAGCCACTCCCACGGGACCTCGGTGTGCTCCCGACGCACAGCCTCGAGGTTGTCAGTACCATCCTCCCCGACCAACTCCTCCGAGTGGCCATGTGTCCACCTGCGTTAGGTCAGGGGCCTACAGTTGGATGGCTCTAGGGTTGGGTTTCAAAAGCCTGTCAGCTGTCAGATGGGGGGAGGGGGGGAATACTGAGGGAAATCCAGAACTTTGAGATGCTGGAAAAGCCAGGATCCTATCCCTACAGCCCTGTTTGTAGCAGGAAGCATGTTTGAGGCAGGAGGAAGAAGGGTATAGGGCAGGGAGGTGGCCAATCCAGGAAAGGCTGCGACAGAACAAAAGGACATTGCAGAGCACAGTGTCACAGCAGGTAAAGCCGCTGCCTCACAGCTCCAGGGACCCGGGTTCGATCCCGACCTCTGGTGCTGTGTGTGTGTGTGTGTGTGTGTGTGTGTGTGTGTGTGTGTGTGTGTGTGTGTGTGTGTGTGTGTGTGTGTGTGTGTGTGTGTGTGTGGAGTCTGCACGTTCTCCCTGTCACCACCCAGGAGTTTACCACTGGGTGCTCCGGTTTCCTCCCACATCCCAGCGATGTGGTGAGTTGGGCGCTGTAAGTTGTTCCAGGAGCTAGTGGGAGGAATGTGTGAGGGATAGGCCACAGGGAATTTTGCTGGGAATGACGGGTAGGGTTGACGGGATCGCGCTGAGAATAGACTGAATGGATCAAATGGCCAAATCCGTCTATATCGTAAGTAAACATGAGGGGAAAGGACAATGGGCCTGAAATTCCGATAAAGGGTTTCCTGGAACCCTACGAGAGTTGGGATGGAATTTTATGGACAATTCACCTGGCAACCTGACCATTGTGCCCAGTCTCCTGGGCTTTGTGTTAATCCTTGCACAATTTCCAAATCTCTTACTTCCTATGGGACTCTTGACTCTCCAGAAGATCTTCTGAAAGCACTCTAGACTGTACCAGGATGTTCCAAACATGTTCACAAGCTCCTTCAGGAAGAGTTCCCTTAAACTGAGGAGAAGAAACATCATAGAACGCGGAACAGTACAGAACAGAAACAGGCCCTTCAGCCCATGATGTCTGTGCTGAATCAAACTAAATCCCTTCTGCCTGCACATGATCCATGTCCTTCCATTCCCTGCATATTCATGTGTCTATCCAACAGCCTCTCAAACACCACTGTTGCATCTGCTTCCATCACCAGCCCTGGCAGCTCGTTCCAGGCACCCACCGCTCTATTTAAACAGAGTTTATTTAAACTTGCCCCGCACATCTTTAAACTTTACCCTTCCCACCTTAAATGCTTGTCCTCTAGTACGTGACATTTCTACCCCAGGAAAATGTCTATCTATGCCTTTCATAATTATATAAACTTCCATCAGGTCCAGAGGAAACAACCCAAGTTTGTCCAACCTCTCCTTATAGCACATGCCCTCTAATCCAGACAACATCCTGGTGAACCTCTTTTGCTCCCTTTCCAAAGCCTCCACATCCTTCCTGAAATGGGGCGACCAGAACTGCACACAGTACTCCAAGTTGCCTAAACAAAGTTTTATACAGCTGCAACATGACTTCCTTGCTCTTATACTCAATGCCCCGACTAATGAAGGCAAGCATGCCGTACACCTCCTTTACCACCCTGTCTACTTGCCTGGTCACTTTCAGGGAGCAATGGACATGGACCCCGAGTTCCCTCTGTACACCAAACCCCTCTGGACATCATTAATGTCCAAGACCTTCCCTGAGTTGTAATCCTGTGGAAATTATGGATCCCACCGCATCCACTGTAATAAGTCAGTTTGCCCAACCCACTCCCAGGGGAACACTGACCTCTCTGTTGTCCAGTCCCAGGATCTTTTTTCTCCTTCTCCAGCTTCCCTATTGGTCACTGCCATGGCCTGCCCTCCATTCCCCAAAATCCCAGGCCCCATAACTTAGAGAGGAGCTGATTAATGTTCTCATTATGGGTGGTACAGCTGGTAGAACCAGTTCCAGTGTTGCAGGTTCAATCCTGCAGGGATCGGATTGCCTCCACACTAAAACCATTCCCACCTTCCCAACCCTACGTTGTTGCAACCGCACTTGAACATAATTCCCATGGCCCAAGGAAAGACTCAGAGCAAACACTGCACTCACGCCAAGTTCAAGGAGTTCTCAAAGTCAGTCCGCTTGTCGTTGTCGAACTTGACGTCCGGATGGAGATCCTCCTCTGTTTCAGCGGCAATGCACCTGGTCATGCCAGGCTTCCAAACCTTCCATCTGCAGAACACAAAGCAGGCTGCGTCAGCACGGGGTGTGGGCAGCGGCTGCGTACGTACTGACAATAACTCACTGGGAAAAGACCCCTGTTCCAAATTCAGAAGGTTATCCCCCTCCGGAGACCCGAACCTGCAAACCTACACTGATGGTCAGGCGCATCATGGATGGGTTATGTGCCCTCAGGCCTTTATAAAAGATCCTGCTCACTATTTATATAGTGATACAGCAGAACCAGGCCCTTCAGCCCACTGAGTCCATACTGGCCATCAAATGCTAATTGCTAATTGGTTTATTATTGTCACATGTACTGAGATACAATGAGAAGTTTTACTTTGTGTGCCATCCAGACAGATCATTCCGTACGTACGTACCTCGAGGTGTTACAAAAGGAAAAAGATAACAGAATAGCAGAAGATAGTGTTACAGAGAGAGTGCAGTGCAGGTAGACAAATAAAGTGCCATGACGAGGTAGATTGGAAGATCAGTTCATCTTTATTAACCCTATTCTTTTATTCTTCCCACCTTCCCACCAACTCCCCCACCCCCCAAGATTCTACCCCTCACCCACACAACTAGGGGCAATTTACAGCGGCTGATTAACCCACCGACCCTGCATGTTGTTGGGATGTGGGAGGGAACCGGAGCACCCGGGGCTGGGGGGGGGGGGGGTGCGTGGGTACCCGCACGGTCACAGGGAGCATGTTCAAAATCCACACGGTCAGGATCACGGCTTCAGAGACCCGGGTTCGATCCTGACCGCCGATGCTGTCTGTGTGGAGTTTGCACGTTTCTCCCTGTGACCGCGTGGGTTCCCCCGGGTGCTACAGTTGGGATGGCGCTCTGTATCCACCTACTAGAGCCAATCAGGTTAATCCTCTGCACATGAGAGGTGCCTAAACAGGCTTTGGTGGTGAGAAGGCCTCAGCCTGAGTTACTCCTGTTGCCAAGACCCCAGAACACCAGATGGCCTTTGACAGGAGCCAAAATTAGGGTTAGGGCTTCAACCTCCTGTCAAGGGTCACGTGGTTGTTGGGGCTTTGCGATAATAAGTCAGAGTTCTATAGCACAGAAACAGGCCCTTCAGCCCAGCTTATCCATGCTGACCTAGACGTCTATCTGAGCTACTCCCATTTGCCTGCGTTTGGTAGATGGTTTAATGCTTAAATCACTGATTTGCAGGGAATTAAAAAAAAAGCTATTGAAATTGCTTTTACTATTTTAAATCATTCTAAAGAAACATGAACACCAATAAACCACATCAAAATATAATGAAAAATGACTTATGTTTTCCTTCTAACCTGCAGGCAAGGGATCTCTGTTTAAATGGACAGGGATTCCTAACATTTATATGGGATGGGATTAGAGAGGGGGACTTCTCCACAAAACCTCAGTTCTTCTCAGAACCACGTGTGGTTCTCCTCAGAACCACATGGCCCAAGATGGAGGAGATCCAGAGGTGCAGAATCTGGGATTTACTTCCCTGGGGAAGGAGTCACTGGGAACATCTGGACGCCTGCCCTTCCTCAGGTTCCTAGGTGAGCTGGCAGCGCCCGTTACCTGTACAGCTTCTGCCTCTGCACAAGCTCCCGCTGACGATGTGACTGAAAAGCAGGCAAGGAGTCATCATAGGGTCGCTTAGCTGTGGGGAGAAGATCACTGCTTACATGATACAGTCCACAGGCATGCTCAGGAAATCAGACTTACAGAAACTGATATAATCTGAACAAGGCCTGATATTAAATTCTATGTTTACACAGATGCTACTGCCTGTAACATACACAGGGCTGCTATTGACTGCGACTCTATCTAATATATATTCAGAGCCTGCTATAAGGACGGGGGCTTCTGTTGTGTGAAATGTACACAGGGTTTGTTGTTATCTATAGTCTATACACGGACTGCCGTTGCCCATAATACACACAGGGACTGGGGTTCCCCATAATACACACAGGGACTGGGGTTCTCCATAATACACACAGGGACTGGGGTTCCCCATAATACACACAGGGACTGGGGTTCTCCATAATACACACAGGGACTGGGGTTCCCCATAATACACACAGGGACTGGGGTTCTCCATAATACACACAGGGACTGGGGTTCTCCATAATACACACAGGGACTGGGGTTCTCCATAATACACACAGGGACTGGGGTTCTCCATAATACACACAGGGACTGGGGTTCTCCATAATACACACAGGGACTGGGGTTCTCCATAATACACACAGGGACTGGGGTTCTCTATAATACACACAGGGACTGGGGTTCTCCATAATACACACAGGGACTGGGGTTCTCCATAATACACACAGGGACTGGGGTTCTCCATAATACACACAGGGACTGGGGTTCTCCATAATACACACAGGGACTGGGGTTCTCCATAATACACACAGGGACTGGGGTTCTCCATAATACACACAGGGACTGGGGTTCCCCATAATACACACAGGGACTGGGGTTCCCCATAATACACACAGGGAAGGGTGTTCTCTATAATGGACACAGAGTCTGCTGTTGTCTTCAACTTTCTAAGATCTCCACGTTCTTCCAGCTCCACCCACCAGCTCACCACCACGATTAAACACCAGTGTCTGTGCCTTCAATCCTGAACTCTGGAATGCTTTCCCAAACCCTCCCCAGCTCCCAACCTCCCCACCCCCTTGTCTCACAGCCTCACCTTGTCCTTCCCGAATGCAGACGCTGTCATTATGACACAGCCACCTGTAGCAGGGGAAGACGAGGCTTTCTCCTGAAGGCGTCCGCACCATCACATAGCTGCAGAACCAGTTGTCCTCCACCAGGAACCTCTCCTTGTCCAACTGCACCCACCAGATGCAGCCCAGGTCCGTCTCACTTTCGACCTCGTATTCTTGCACCTGGTCAATCGAAGCAGAGGTCGTGTTACAGAATAAGAAAGGGGAGCAAAGAGGAGTACCTAGCAGGAACCTCGAGGTGACAATTTACATCACATTTAATCATTCCATCTTGTCCACAGGCCTTGAATTCCCTCCCTAAATCCTTCTTGTTTTTTTCATGCACTCACTGGAGGTGGCTGCTGCTAGCAATGCCAGCATTTATTGGCCATCCTTAACTGCCTCAGAGGAGGCATTTAAGACTCAAACACGCAAGTGGACTGGTGCCACGTGAAGGCTGGACCATGTAAATGAATCAAATGAATTTTTACAGCAGTAAATTAAGAAAACTGCAAATGCTTGAAATCTGAAATAAAACCTGAATATATTGGAAACACACAACAGGTCGGGCAGCATCTGTGGAGAGCAAAACTAGGTTGACGTTTCGTCAAAAACCCCTTGCAAAAATATGTCAAAATTACATGGGTATTTTAAAAAGAAGTAGTGTTTAACGCTTGCGTTTGATACTTCAGCTTCTATTTTAACATCATAATCTGGTGAAGGATCTTTCATCTGAAACATCAACTCTGTTTCTCTTTGCACAGTTTCTGCCTGACCTGCTAAAGGCTTTCGGCATGTTCTGGCTAAAGCAGGGGTAGAGCAGGGTTTACAGCAGGGGTAAATCACAGTGGAGTAAACAGGAAGGATGTGGAGGCTTTGGAGAGGGTGCAGAAGAGGTTCACCAGGATGCTGCCTGGATTAGAGAGTGTGTGCTATGAGGAGAGGTTGGGCAAACTTGGGTTGTTTTCTCTGGAGCGCTGAGGGGAGATCTGATGGAGGTTTATAAAATTATGAGAATCATAGATAGAGTAGGCAACCGGTATCTTATTCCCAGGGTCGAAATATCTAATCCTAGAGGGCATGCATTTAAGGCAGGAGGGGTAAATTCAAAGGAGATGTGCAGGGCAGGATTTTTGTTTTACACAGAGAGTGGTGGGTGCCTGGAATGCACTGCCAGGGGTGGTGGTGGAGGCAGATACGATTAAAGCATTTAAGAGGCTCTTAGATAGGCACATGAATGTGCAGAGAGTGGAGGGAGATGGATCTCGTGCAGGCAGAAGGGATTAGGTGTCATTAGCTTAGTTAATTCAGCACAACATCGTGGGCCGAAGGGCCTGTTCCTGTGCTGTACTGTTCTCTGTTCCAGTAACACACTAGGGGCAAGTTACAGCAGGATAACACATTTAGGGGTAATATATAGCAGGAGTAATACACAAGAGGCAATTTATAGTGGGGTTACTGACTAAGAGTAATTTACAGAAAGAGTAATATATTTAGGGGTAATTTACAGCCAGAGAAATACCCCCACGGGTAATTTCCATTGGCCAATTAACCTACTGGTATGTCTTTGAGTTGAGTTGTATCTCGACTCACCTTGTCTCCCAATCCCGCCACACCCATAAAAGCCTACCATATGGTAAACTTCAGCTGACTCCTAGCCTCAAATGGCTTTGGTGGGTGGGAGGGAGTGGGGAAAGGTGTCCAGCAAAAAGTGGGAATTGAGGAATACAAGGCTAGTGCAGGGTAATGGTACTGGGTACAGGGTAATTGTCTTACTGAATGGCAGGACACACACAAAAGGGCTGAATGGCCTCTTCCTGCCTTTGTTTCTGGTTCCCTGAGTGGCTTGGCTCGTCACTTTTCTGGTTGTGATTCCTCCACCAAAGCAAATAAACTCTTCATGTGCATCAATAGTGACGGACATTTTAAGCACTTTACTTTCTAACTTGAGGTTATACAATTCAAGTGTACATGTTTTGTATTGCTCACTTGCAAGTTTCTACAGATGTACAGCGGAGAGCATTCTGACTGGTATGGAGGCTCCAACACAGGATCGCAAGAGGCTGCAGAGGGTTGTAGACTCAGCCAGCTCCATCACGGGCACAACCCTCCCCACCATTGAGAACATCTTCAAGAGGCGGTGCCTCAAGAAGGCAGCATCCATCACTAAGCACCCTCACCACCTGGGACATGCCCTCTTCTCGTTACTACCATCGGGGAGGGGGTACAGGAGCCTGAAGACCCACACTCAATGATTCAGGAACAGCTTCTTCCCCTCCGCCATCAGATTTCTGAATGGTCCATGAACCCATGAACACAACCTTGTTATTCCTCTTTTGCACTATTTTATTTATTTTTTCGGAACATATAGTAATTTTTATGTCTTGTACTGTTCTGCTGCGACAGAACAACAAATTTCACGTCATATGTCAGTGATAATAAACCTGATTCTGATTCTGACATTCAGTCTATTGAAGCCGGGCCAACTCCCAGAACAATCCCATCTATTCACTCACTTATGTCCCTCTGGATGAGCCAAACGTTCGGCATGGAAGTGATGATCCAAAAGGCCGGTTTCTGTGCCATATGACAGAGATGGTCGGATGTTTTAGATGTTACCAGGGGTAGGGAGATCGTGCAGGAGAGTGGTACTGAAGTAAAAGAACAGCCATGAACAGTCATGAACAGCAGGAATGAGGGGCTGAGTGGTCCACTCGCACTACTATCGCTTATGTTCTTGGACGGACCACTGGTGCTGGAGGTTTTACTTGACTCCCTCTTGATCCTGCTGGCTTGTGGCACAAGGCACATTGGCATCCAGTGCCCTCCGCCCTCCGCGGACCCAGCACCTGTCTTACAACAGACCCGAGAGCTCAGAGAGTCCAGTGAGCGACGGAAAGATGCGCACAGCAAAGAGGGGTAGAGCTTCTCCCCCGCTGCCACCCACGACTGGTGCGGCAGGCAGTTTGTAAGACACCTTCGTGTGGTCGGGGCCTCACTGGTTACCTGAACCAGCAGGTCATTTAGAAACAGCAGGTGCCCCTCCCAGCAAAACCTTTCCAGAGATGATCGTTGCCAAGGGGAAGCTGTGTTGCCATTGCTGAGGCAGGGGAGGGTCAGTGGCGAATGGTCAGGAATAAAGGTGCTCTTGTTACACACATCGATACACTACATCCGTCCCTCACACACAGTCATGTGCCTCTCTCTACACACGCACTCACACTCTCTCCCTCTCCACACACACTCTCTACACACACACTCACACACTCTCTCTTCCCACACACGCGCACTCTCCACACGATCTCCCTCCACATGCACACTCCCTCTCCGAACACACACACACTCTCCCTCCACACGCACTCTCTCCCTCCACACACGCACTCTCTCTCCACACACGCACTCTCTCCCTCCACACACGCACTCTCTCTCCACACACGCACTCTCTCCCTCCACATACGCACTCTCTCCCTCCACACACGCACTCTCTCCCTCCACACACGCACTCTCTCTCCACACACTCTGCACACATGCCCTTTCTCCACATAGACTTCACACTCTCTCTCTTGCTCTCAAACATTCACACACCCTGCTTTTCCTCACCTACTCTCTCACTCTCCCCCTCAGACACACTCTCTCACCCTATCCTCTCTCTCACATACTGTCTCTCACCCTCACACACTCTCTCCCCCTCTCTCACCACACTCTCCTTCCTTCACTCTCTCTCTCTCTCTCTCTCTCTCTCTCTCTCTCCCTCTCCCTCCCTCCCTCCCTCCCTCCCTCCCTGCACTTACACTTCCTCTCTCCAGGTCATTGAACAGCCATTTATCCAGGATGGTTCTCTTGCTCGATCCTTTCTCTCCCACCAGCGTGACATAGATGTAGTCATTGGTTGCTGAGTAGTATGAAGTCCCAGTGGCCACCGTGACCTTGTAGGTGATCATCTCTCCTGGCGACAGAAGTAGATCCTGACCGTGGATAGGGCAGTTCCAAAGGAGTTAATGCCAGCACTCTGGGTCCTGTTACAGATAAAACACTTTGCAAAGCAGGGCCAGAGCACCTTGTAGAACTAACAGCTGCATTCCTGTTGCAACGAGCGCAGTCTGTCAGGACACTCCCAATGCATTTTGTGTACTTGGCTCCGGTTGCTTTGGAAGTTGCCATTGGCAGTTTCCGACCTCATAGTCTTTAGTAGGAGACTGTAAACAAGGTGCCTTCCCCCCTCCACGCTGAACTTGTGACTCTCGCAACCCAGAATGCAGGAACAGACCAAATAGCCTAGGGAGAGGTCAAGGAAAGGGCAGAAAGTGTCGTAGCAATTGGCTGCCTCGGATTTCCAGAGACACAGGTTTGATCTGTGTGTGTCTGTGTGTGTCTGTGTGTGGAGTTTGCACGTTCTCCCTGTGGGATGTCCCCCCCAGGTGCTCCAGTTTCCTCCCACATCCCAACAATGTGCGGGGTCGGTGGGTTAATCGGCTGCTGTAATCGGGCAGAATCTGGAGGAGTTGATGGGACCCGGGTGTTGTGACACAGCTTCGAGGTCTCGAAGGACAAGGACTCTGACCACAGTCTGAGAGTTAAATTATTTATTCACAAAGACAAATGCGGGAAAAGGTAATGGGGGCAACACACACACATGCACTGGTCATAGTGAGCATGGGGAAATCGCAACGAGGGTAAGATACACACATGCACACTCAACAAACTGGATACAAACAATCAAGGAAAAGCAATACGTTCCGCTCGACCCACCACCCCTTCACTCAGCGCAGATACAGCTCTACACTACTGGGAATGCTAACTTAGATGTTCAGTGCGCAGCTTACCGACAAGGTATCCCTCAGAAACAAAGAGAACCCAGCACATGTAGCACTCTTTATAGTGCTGGAGGGCTGCGGGGTCCAGCCCAGGTAGTTCAAAACAGGCCAATGGCCCGAAGCCAAATACAGTGTGCGCTGATGGGTGGGGTGGAGCCAAACCTTAATTGACAGCGGTGTGTCTTCCGACCAGGTAGGGGCAGTGCTGTCACGTGACAGCCACGACCCTCCACAATACAGTGAGGGAGAGTGGGTTACAGGGACATGGGACAGATGGTGATCCAGCATACATTCCTTGGGCCGAACGGCCTTCTTGTAAGCCATAACACATTTATTTCTCTAAGTGCAGGACGTTGTGGATGAGGCTCAGAATTTATTGGTTTTATTATTGTCACATGTACTGAGGTGAAAAGCTTTGTTTTGCATGCCATGCATAAAGATCATTTCTTCACATCAGTACATTGAGGTAGTACAAGGGAAAACAATAACAGAATGCAGAATAAAGTGTTACAGTTATAGAGAAAGTGCAGTGCAGGCAGACAATAAGGTGCAGGGGCCACAACGAGGTAGATTGTGAGGGCAAGAGTCCATCTTATTGTAAAAGAGAACCATTCAATAGTCCTATAACAGTGGGATGGAAGCTGTCCTTGACTCTGGTGGTATGTGATTTCAGGTATCTTCTGCCTGATGGGAGGGGGGAGAAGAGAGAATGTCTGGGGGGTTGTGGGAGGGGTCTTTAATTATATTGGGTGCTTTACCGAGGCAGTGAGAAGTGTGGACAGAAGAGGTATTGCCCCACGAACTACCCTCCTCCAGAGGCTGCATGTACATGCAGTCCCAGTGTCTATTACACCTCTATCTGCCCGTGCATAGAGGTGAAGGGAACACACACACCATCTATTTCCCTTCCTATTGCCCCCTGAAGAGGGGCTGGAGAAGTACGTGGTCATAGCATCTACGCCTCAACTACCCTCATCAGAGGCGGCAAGTATACCCAGTTCTGTCATCTGTTGCCCCTCTGAACTACCCTTGGTAGTGTCAGGTCTCTGAACCACTAGCCCAGTGGGACACTCAGTACCGTTCCCTTTGGCTCCTCTTATCACACAGCGCCCATGTCCATACAACAGGACATCTGCTGGGAATTTAATAAATAATGGGACAGCTCAGGATGTGCTCTCGATGCCTGGCTTGTAGTGATCCCACACCTCTGGAAAAAAAAACTAACTCTCTTCCAAATCTGTGAGCAATATCACAAGAGGTTTCATCTGACCCAGAGCTGCATTTACTTCACGTCCGCAGGGGTTATACAGGCGCCAGGAAGCATGCCACCTATGCACAGCAGGATCCCACAAACAACTCCCCAAGGGCCGCCAATGCCATTGGTGCTTTGGGAACCTCAGACAGCACTGGCGCAGAGAGGGGAGGGGATGGTTAACGCTTCGTATGATGACATGAATTAGGAGCAGGAGTGGGTCACTCTGTCCCTCAAGATTGCTGTACCATTCAATGAGATCACAGCCGGTCTGTTTGCAGCCTCCCCTCCGTTCTACTCCCTATCCTCTGAGTGACCTTTTGCTTGTCAAGAGTCTATTTCCCTTTGCCTTAAAAATACTGTCCTTTTGAGGAAGAGAGTTCCAAAGACAGGCAACACTCTGGGAGAAAGAATATCTACTTCCTCTCTGCATTAAGTGGGCGACTTTATTTTTAAACAGTGACCTCTAGTTCTGGATTATCCCACGAGGAAGAAACATCTTCACCGTCACCCTTCGGATCTTAGCTGTTTCAACCACTCCCTCTCACCTGGAATGAGTGGCTTTCTCTCGTTAGGAAACGTTGGCCAGGTTAGGTACCAATTTAGAGAAGTGAGGGGGGACGATTGAAGTATATCGGATCCTGAGGGGTCTTGACAGTGTGGGTGTGGAGAGGATGTTTCCTCTTGTGGGAGAACCAAGAATTGGGAGACACTTTAAGACTAAGGGACCACATATTTAAGGCAGAGATGATGCAGAGACACAAGAGACTGCAGATGCTGGAGTCTGTAACAAAGAAAAGAGAACGCTGCAAGAACTCAGCAGGTCAAGCAGCATCTGTGGAGGCAGAAGGTGTACATCAAGGTTTCAGGTCGAGGCCTTGCACCAGGACTTCTGACTGCCAGTATATAGCAGTACAAGGGAGGGGTGGGACAGAGGCTGGTAGGTGATAGGTGGATCCAGATGGAGAGGGGGTGATGGACAGATGGAAGCAGGTGGTGGGGGGGGGGGGGCGGGGTAGAGTGGGACAGAAGCAGGTAGCTGATTGGTGGAACCATATGAGGAGGAGATGATGGACAGATGGTACCAGGTGGGGGGGGGGGGAAGAGAGGGACAGAAGCTGGTAGCTGATTGGTGGAACCATATTGGGAGAGGGAATGACGGGCAGATGGTACCAAGCGGGGAGGAGTATGGGATGGGAAGGTGAGCAAAGGGAGAAGCAAACTAGATGGGCAGGGAATGGAGAAGAATTAGCAGGGGCGAGGGTTACCAAAAATTGGAAAATTCAACGTTCATACCCTTGGGTTGTAAGCTACCCAAGCAGGATATGAGACGTTGTTCTTCCAGTTTGTGTCTGGCTTCTCTGCAGCAATGGAGAAGGCCAAGGACAGACAGCTCAGCGTGGGAACGGGAAGGAGGGTTAAACTGACGCGCACCGCAAGGCTGCAGACGGCCATTGCGGACAGAGTGCAGGTGCCCTGTAAGATGATCACCAATGTAGAGGAGGCCACATCAGCACTGAATGCAGCAGAGCAGGTTGGAAGAGGTGCAGGTGAACCTCCGGGTTCTCTGCCTCACTTGGAAGGGTGGTTTAGGACCCTGGGGGGTGGTGAGGGAGGAGGTGAAGGAACGAATGCTGCCCCTCATATGGCTGCAGAGGCAAGTGCTTGGGCATGGGGATGGGGAGGGTTGGGCGGGAGGGGACAAACAGACCAGGGAGTCATATAGAGAGTGGTCCCTGCAGTAGGCAGCAAGGGGAGGGGGGGGGGGGGGAAGATAGTGGGGGTCCTTCGACTGCAGATGCTGCAATCTAGACGAAAAACACGACGATGCTGGAGGAACTCAGCAGGCCAGGCAGCATCCGTGGAGAAAAGCAGGCAGTCAACATTTCGGGTCAGGACCCTTCCTCAGGATGGTAGGGTGACGTTGGAGCTGGCAGAAGTTGTGGAGAATGATGTGTTGGATGCGGCGGCCGATTGGGGTGAAATGTGAAGACCAAGGGAACTCTATCACTGTTCTGTTTGGGAAGATGAGGGCAGACGTGTGGGATGGAGCGAATGTTTTCTTTCTCCCAGAGGGCAGTGAGTCTTTGGAGCTCTCTTCCTCAAAGGGCAGCGGAAGTGAACATCATTAAGACGGAGGGAAGTGGCGATGGGTGAAAAGTGATTGAGGAGAGGCAGGAATGTGAAGCTGAAGTCACAGTCAGATCATGATCTTATCAAATAGCAGTGCAGACTGGAGGGGCCGAATGGCCTTTATCTGCTCCTAATTCAGATGCTGTGGGTGGTTACAGAGAGAGGAAAGGACTAAACCACCAACTTGTATGAATTTAGGCCAACTGCAAATCCAATTTATTGAGTTCTTTGCACATTCCACTGATAAATTGTGTCAGGTTACCTGGGAGCCTGTGTTTTACGGAAAGATTAATTTGCAACTTAAGTTCTGTGCAATCATTCCTGCCTCAACCTGCAAGGGACTGTGCAGGCACTCTGCCAGAGCCTCAGGTGGGACTGGCTCAGGAGGGAGGGGTGAGAACAGCCACAGGGCACAGGACATAGAACAGTACTACACAGGAACAGGCTTTTCAGCCCACGATATTGTGCCGAACTAATTAAACTGGGAATTAAATACCTAACTAAATTAATCCCTTCTGCCTACACAACATCCACATACCTCCATTCTCTGCACATTCACATGTCTGTCTGACAGCCTCTTAAACCCCTCTATCGTATGTGCCTCCACCACCACCCCTGGCAGCGCATTCCAGGCACCCACCACTCTCTGTGTAAGAAAACTTGCCCCACACATCTCCTTTGAACTTACCTACGCCCCCCCCCCCTCACAACTGCATGGCCTCTAGTATTAGACATTTTGACCCCAGAAAAAAGATACTGACTGTCCATCTATGCCTCTATGCCCCTGTGGGACACCACTAGTCATGGACTTCCAGCCAGAATAAGTCCCATTGACCACTGCCCTCTTCTATTGGCAGGGCAATTCCAAATCCAAACTGCCAAGTCACCGCGGATCCCATGCATCTCAATTTTCTGGGTGAGCCTCCCATGTGGGACGTTGTCAAACACCTTACTAAAATCCATGTAGATAACATCCATAGCTCTAGCTTCATTGATCACACTCGTCACCTCCTCAAAAAACTCAATCGTTAGTAAATTGATCCAGGAGGCCCAGAGGCCACAGGCTTTGACCGTCCTGTCATTGGAGGTGCTGACAATCTTCTGCGGATGTACAGTGGCGAGCGTTCTGACTGATTGCGTCACAGCCTGGTACAGAGGCTCCAATGCGTAGGATCGCAAGAAGCTGCAGAGAGTGGTGGGGCTCGGCCAGTTCCATCATGGGTACAGCTCCCCCCACTGTCAAGTACGTCTACAAGAGGCGACGTTTCAGGAAGGCGACATCCATCATCAGGGACCCCCACCATCCAGGCCATGCCGTCTTCTCGATGCTGCCATCAGGCAGGAGGTAAAGGAGCCTGAAGACCCACACCTCAAGTTTCAACAACAGCTTCTTCCCCACTGCCATCAGGTTCTTGAACCAACCTGAAAAACCCCAACACTACCTCAGACTACATTTCCCTCAACTTGCACTAATGTCGTTATGTTTATCGTTATTTAATTTGTCGTGGAAGTTATTTTGCTTCTCAAGGGGCAATTAGGGATGAACAATAACTGCTGATCTTGCCACTGACATCCACCTCCTGATTTTCGATAAAATCAGCCTTAGGTTTGAACTTTTGAAAACATGGCAGTAAGGCAGGTAGAAAGAGAGAAAATGTTCCTCTGGATGTAGAAAGTCAGAGAAACAGGCACTTCAGCCCATCAAATCCATGCCAACCAGCAACCATCCAATTGCATTAATCCTAAACTAATCCCATTTTTATTCTGTAATTCCCAACAAGACACAGGAAGGCCATTCAGCCCATCGAGTCTATGCTGGCATACAGAGCAATCCCATTCCCGACTAATTTTTCCTGTAACTATTCTCCTTACGCACCAGGAACAACTTACAGTGGCCAGTTGGTCAACTTACATTGACCAGCACGTCTTTGGGAGGTGGGAGGAAGCCACAGGGTTGTTGTCGTGGGTGCCAGTGTGGACTGCGACCCCCTTAGTGGTTTGGAAGGTGCAGTATTTGTTAGATGCATCCAAGAGGGTTTCTTAAGTCATGATAGAGGTATATAAAATATTGAGAGGAATAGATAGAGTAGACAGTCAGCGCCTCCTTCCCAGTGCACCAATGCTCAAGACGAGAGGACATGGCTTTAAGGTTATGGGTGGGAGGATCAGGGGAGATGTCAGGGGGACGTTTTTCACCGTGAGTGGTTGGTGCATGGAATGCACTGCCTGGGGTGGTGGTGGAGGCAGATACATTGGACAGGTTCAAGAGTTTGTTGGATAGGCACATGGAGGAATGTGAGATAGAGGGATATGCGGGAGGAAGGGGTTATGTAGTGTGAGGGTGGTTTGATGGACGGCACAACATGGGGGGCCGAAGGGCCTGTTTTGTGCCGTATGGTTCTATTGTTCTATGGTTCTATGGTATGTAGATGGTCCAACTAGAGATGGGACCATACTGGACCTGGTGTTGGGAAATGAGCCTGGCCAGGTGACCGACCTTTCAGTGGGAAAATAGGGAACAGTGACCATAAGTTTTAAGATTGCTATGAATAAGGATAAATATTCTTATTCATAGCGGGAGAGAGTATTAAATTGAGGCAGGGGAAACAACGAGAGTATCAGGCAGGAACTAGGGAGAGTTAATTGGGAACAGCTGTTTTTGGGCAAGTCCACATCTGACATGTGGAGGGTGTTTAACGACCAACTGCACAGAGTACAGGACAGGGATGTTCCAGTGAGAAGGAAGGACCAGGATGGCAAGGAAAGGGATCCTTGGGTTACAAGAGTGGTGGTGAGTTTAGTTGAGAAGGAAAAGGAAATGTGTGTTAGATATAGGAAGCTAAAATCAAACAGAGCTGAATTATAACGAAGCCAGAAAAGAACTCAAGAAGGGAATTAGGAGAGCCAGGAGGAGCCGTGAAAAGTCCTTGACAACTAGGATTAAAGAGAATCCCAAGGCATTCTACACCTACATTAAAGGCAAGAGGATAACAAGGGAGAGGGTAGGACCACTCAAGGCTAAAGGAGGGAATATGTGCTTGGAGGCGGAGGATGTGGGTGAGGTCCCAAATGAGTACTTTGCTCTGGTGTTTAACAAGGAGAAGAGAGGATAGGGAGATCAGTGTGGAGCGTGCTAATATGCGAGGGCATTTTGAGATTAAGGAAGAGGTAGCGTTGGGTCTCTTGAAGAACATTTGGGTGGATAAGTCCCCAGGGCCTGATGAGATATACCCCTGGTTATTGAGAGAGGCAAGAGCTGAGATTACTGGGGCCTTCAGCAAGATCTTCCTGTCTTCTCTAGGTACAGGTGAGGTCCTGGAGAACTGATGAGTAGCTAATGTTGTTTAAGAAGGGAAATAGGTACAATCCTGGTAACTATAGACTGGTGAGTCTCACATCAGTGGTAGGGAAGCTATTGGAGAGGATGCTTAGGGATAGGATTTATGAGCATTGGAAAACCATGGCCTAATTAGGGACGGTCAGCAGGGCTTTGTGCGGGGCAAGACTTATCTTACTAACTTGATGGAGTTTTTGGAGGAGGTGACGATATGATTGATGAAGGCAGAGCTGTGGATGTTGTCTACGTGGATTGTTGCAAGGTGTTTGACAGGGTCCCTCCTGGTAGGCCCATCCAGAAGATTGAGATGCATGGGATCCCCAGTGACTTGGCCATTTGGATTCAAAATTGGCTTGCCTATAAGAAGACATTGGTTGATGGGACTTATTCCGGCTGGAGGTCCATGACAAATGGTGTTCCGCAGGGATCTGTACTGGGACCTCTGCTGTTTGTGATATATATAAATGACCTGGATGAAATTGCACACGGGTGGGTTAGTAAGTCCACAGACAATACAAAGATTGGTGGTGGTGTGGATAGTGTGGAGGACTGCCAGAGGATACAACAGGATATAGATCAGTTGCAGATACGGTTTAATCCGGCCAAGTGTGAGGTGTTGCACTTTGGGAGATCAAGCGTAAAGGGACAGTACGCTGTTAATGGCAGGACCCTTAACAATGTTGATGTACAGAGGGATCTTGGAGTCCAAGTCCACAGCTCCCTGAAAGTGGCTGCACAGGTTGATACGGGTAGAAAAAGAAGGCGTGTGACATGCTTGCCTTTGTTAGTCGAGGCACTGAGTTCAAGAGTCAGGAAGTTATGTTGCAGCTTTATAGAACTCTGGTTAGGCTGCATCTGGAGTATTGCATTCAGTTCTGGTCGCCGCATTATATGAATGTGGAGGCTTTGGAGAGGGTGCAGAAGATGTTCACCAGGACACTGCCTGGATTAGAGGGCGAATATGAATAGGTTGGACAAACTTGTGTTGTTTTCTCTGGAACTGCGGAGGATGAGGGGAGACTGATAGAAGTTTATAAGATTAAGAGGGGCACAGACAGAGTAGACAGCCGGTGTACTTTTCGCCGGGTCGAAATGTCTAATACCAGAGGGCATGCATTTAAGATGAGAGGGGGTAAGTTCAAAGGAGATGTATGGGGCAAGTTCTTTACACAGAGAGTGGCGGGTGCCTGGAATGCACTGCCAGGGGTGGTGGTGGATGCAGATACAACAGAAGCGTTTAAGAGGCTCATAGATAGGCGTTACGAGACAGGTTGCTATTTGGTGAATGTCCCTTTAAGGCACCTGGACAGTAGAGTAGTGGTGTGTGTGTGTGCGGTGTCATCAAGTCAGCAAGATAACAACGTACTGACGGTTTTGGTCAGTGAGTCAGAAGAGAGAGAGACAGAGAGAGACACTGACAGCTGGTCTCTGTATCAATGGATGAAGAACACTAGCTGTGTCTGTCACTACAATCCATGTATGGATTTTTGGAGCAAACAAGTGGAGTCCACTTTGTCGTTAACCTGTAGAGGGAAACATGTATTTCTGTGGGCGGCCACATATCGAATGCCTTTTGGGGTGGCAGATACTTCGGAACAAAGCAGTGGAGATCATCGGAGATTTGACGTGTTTTATGGGTTCCATCGTGGAACATGTGGATTTCGTAAATTCTCTGTACATTCTTTCTACGTTTTGTCTTCAGTCAACGGTGGTTTTGCAAAAGCCTTTGCTCATGTTTCACCTGATGACTTGCTGAACTGAACTTTGAGAACTATTCCTGGAGTTTGGGAATTCGCCACACACACAGTTCGAGTTTAGTTTTGGGGATTATGTTTGATATCTAACGTTCTTACTTTTCTTATTATTACAAGTAGTTATTAATAAATTAGTTTTTAACACCTGTACATGGCTCGGTGTGTTTCAATTGTTGCTAGTACGTAACAAAACTGGGGGCTTGTCCAGGATTGATCCCAAGATTGACGAGGGTAGTCTGACTGGTACGAGAGATCTGAGTTTGAACAAATTGGGTCTTATTGGACGACTGATTGTTGGTCGGCCTGGTAAATTCCTTTTCAAATAGTTTGTGTGTGTGGAAACCAGCAGCAATGGATGTTGATACATTTATGAAAACGCCATCCCCTGAGACATTGTCCGGTTTGAAAAAGGTAGATTTGTTGAGCATTGCTGCAAAGCTAAAGCTTGAAGCAGTGAAGCCATCTATGAAAAAAGCGGATATTCAGAGACAGATAGCTGGCCATTATGTGAAGTTGAAGGTATCTAGGGAGGAAGTGTTCGAACGCTTTCCTGGGACTAAACCAGAGATTTCTGATGCTCAAGTGCAGCTAGCAGAATTAGAGGCTGAGTTAGAAATGAAGAAGATGGAGGCTGAGGAAAGGAAGACACAGAGGTAGCATGAGTGAGAAATGAAACGAGGGAGTTCTGAATCTGATTCTGATTCTGGTGATGGTTTTATAGCCAGTAGGGAGGTTTGATTAGTCTCTCCTTTTGAGGAAGATCAGGTTGATCAGTATTTCCAACATTTTGGAAAAGTTGCTGAGAATTCAAAGTGGCCACGGGACAGATGGACTCTTATGTTACAGAGTGGGATTAAGGGTAAAGCTCAACAAGCTTATTATCTGTTAGGGAGGCAGCTGATTATATGAAGGTAAAACAATCTGTGCTTAAAGCTTATGAATTGGTACCTGAAGCTTACAGAAAGAAATTTAGAGACCTGAAGAAGTCTGCAGACCAGACATACATGGAATTTGCCAATGGAAAGAGTTATAAAGACAATCCAGGTAAATTTGGGATTAAATTGGGAAGTAGTCAAAAGGGGAAGGATGACCAGAAGCCAGTGCTGGAGAAAGCTGTTGAACGTACTGTTATGGACTCAGTGAATGTCCCTTTAAGATAGAGAGAGTGTGTGTGTGTGTGTGTGTGTGTGTGTGTGTGTGTGTGTGTGTGTGTGTGTGTGTGTGTGTGTGTGTGTGTGTGTGTGGCGTGCTTACGTCAATAGAAGATAAAGGACGTAAGGACGTTGTTGAAGAAGCAGAAGAAGAGAGAGAAAGAGAAGGGAGAGAGACACCAGCCTGCTAGTTTTCTCTATCAATGGATGAGAAACAATAACTGTGTCTGCCACTGAAATCCATGTATGGAAGTTGGAAGTCATCCGGTGGAGTTCACTTTGTTGCTGACCTGTAGAAGGAAACAGGTATTTGTGTGTGGATGACCACGACTCGGATGCTTTTCGGGGTGAGGAAGTCACTACCGAGTAAACACTGAAGTGTCGTTTGGGTTCCATCGTGGAACATTTGGATTTCGTATTTACTCTCCCTATGTTCTCTACGTCTACGACTTATCTTCAGACAACGGTGGTTGTTGAAGAAGCCCTTGCTCATGTTTCACCTTATGGCTTGCGGAACTGAACTTTAAGAACCATTCCTGAACTTGGAGTTTGGGACTTTGTCACACACACACACGAAGAGTTTAGTTTTGGGGTTAACGTTCAAGGTTTAACATTTTTGAATTCTAACATACTAACATTTTTACTTTTATTTTACGTATGGTCATAAGTAGTGATTAATAAAATAGCTTTTAACACTGAATCATGCTCAGTGCGTTTCTTTTGTTGCTGGTTCATGACAGTACTTGTTATTACTGTAAGCAACCTGGCCACGTAATAGCTAATTGTTCCCTCTTGAAGAAAAAGAAAGAAAAGGAGGCCGTGCCAAATGCTTGTTTGCAAGTAGTTAAGTCCAAGAATCAAAAGGGTTTTGGACATGTTGTTCAAGATCAGTCCTTACCAGAGGTAAAGGCTGAAATGTTGGATGAGGTTAGGGAGGAATTCTGTTCTTTTGTATCAGAGGGTTTTGTCTCACTGAATGTTGGGTCACCCCAACTGCCAGTGAAAATCCTTCCCAATCCATGTTGTTGGACAGCATTTTAGATTTTGGTGAGGAGACTGCTATTGGTGAGGTAAATCTAGTGCGAGGCATTACAGGTGACACTGTGTCTGTACCTCTGCACAAGGTAATTTTAAAGACAGAGTTAATAGAAGGACCTGTTAAGATAGGGATATGACCTAGTTTACCAGTGGAAGGAGTTTCTTTGTTATTAGGGAATGACCTTGCAGGTGAAAAAATTGTCCCTGTGGTACAGTTAACGACCAAACCAATTATTGATGTGTCCAAGAACGATTCAGCTGTTTATCCATCTTGTGCAGTGACTCGAGCTAGGGCTAAAGAATTCGTTAAGGCAGATAGTCCTGTGCAGTCTGATTTTATTCCCTGTGACAGTCCGAAACAGGATGCAAGTTATGATGACTTGTCCGAGGCTTTTCTGTCTTCACTGGAGGATCAAAATCCTTGTATTGGGCCCGAATATAAAGATTTGTCCCTATCTAGGAAAGAATTTATAATGGAGCAGAGTAAAGACCCTGAGCTTACCGAATTGAGAGAAAAAGCACTCTCAAGTGATGAGATGAGAAGGTGCCAACTGGATATTATTTCAAAAATGGACTGTTAATGAGAAAGTGGAGACCTCCCTGATGTTCCTGCCAGTGAGGAATGGGAAGTTATTCACCAGGTTGTAGTTCCTAAAGTTTATAGGAATGAGAGTTATAACCTGGCCCGTAGTATGCCTTTAGGTAGTCATTTTGGTGTGAATAAAACCGTAAGAAAGATTTTGAAACAATTGTTTTGGCTTGGTGTGAGGAGTTGTTGTTGAGCGGCAGCAGTACAATGCAAGACATGAAGAGGCACAGTAGTGTAATGGTGACACGGTAGTGCAGCGGTTAGCGTAACACTTTACAGCGCCAGCGACCCGGGTTCAATTCCGGCCGCTGTCTGTAAGGAGTTTGTATGTTCTCCACGTGTCTGCATCGGTTTCCCGCCAGATGCTCTGGTTTCCTCCCACATTCCAAAGATGTACGGGTTAGGAAGTTGTGGGCATGCTATGTTGGCGCCGGAAGCGTGGCGACACTTGCGGGCTGCCCCCAGAATGCTCGACACAAAAAAGATGCATTTCACTATGTGCTTCGATGTACATGTGACTAATAAAGAAATCTTATCTTATAAGAGTGAGGGGTTACATTTTGGGAAGACAAAACCAGTGTAGGACTTTCACAGTGAATGGTAGGGCTCTGGGAAGTGTTGTAGAACAGACGGAACAAGGGACACTTTACTCTGTACTGTTATTGTTTTTACCTGTACCACAACAATGCACTCTGTACTAACCCAATGTAACTGCACTGTGTAATGAATTGACCTGTACAATCGGTTTGCAAGGCAAGTTTTTCACTGTACTCGGTACAAGTGACAATAATAAACCAATACCAATACCCATACATGGTTCCCTGAAAGTGGCATCACAGGTAGGCAGGGTGGTGAAGAAGGCTTTTGACAAACTGGCCTTCATCAGTCAAGACACTGAGTATAGAAGCTGGGACGTTACGTTACAGTTGTACAGGATGTTGATGAAGCTGCATTCGGAATATTGTGTTCAGGTTTGGTCACCCTGCTAGAGGAAAGATGCCATTTAAGCTAGAAAAAGTGGAGAGGAGATTTAAGAGGATGTTGCCAGGGCTCGAGGCACTGAGTTATGGAGAGAGGTTGAGCAGGCTTGGACTTCATTCATTGGAGTGTAGGAGACTGAGGGGTGATCTTGTAGGGGTGTGTGAAATCATGAGGGGCATAGATAGGGTAAATGCACACAGTCTTTTTCCCAGGGTTGGGGAATCAAGAACAAGAGGACATAGGTTTAGGGTGAGAAGGGAGAGATTCAATAGGAACCTGAGGGGCAACTTTTTCACCCAGAGGGTGGTCAGTATATGGAACGAGCCGCCAGAGAAAGTGGTGGAGGCAGGTACATTAACAACATTGAAAGACACTTGGACAAGTACATGGATAGACAAGGTTTAGAAGGATATGGGCCAAATGTGGGCAGGTGCGACCAGCTTAGAAGGGCATCTTGGTCAGCACGAACCAGTTGGGTTAAAGGGCCTTTTCCGTGCTGTAGAACCCTACATGAAAATAAACCTTCAAAATCTCAAAACAAAAATGACATTCACAAGCCATTTGACAATCCAGTACTTGGAGGGTTACTGTAACTGAGCCAAGCATTGTTTATATTCCAGATCTTTATCTACAATTTCCCCAGATTCCTGTGAAGTCAAAACAGGTTTTGAGGGAGATCGTGGGTAGGTGATGGGGGGGGGGGGGGGGGGGGGAGTGCAGTGATGAGAACAAGAGGTGAGGATCCTGAGAGAATGTGGTCAGCAGAGATGGTGCCAAACAATGGGAGTGGTAAAAGCTGGTGAATAATGAGAAGTATCTGTGAAATGAGAAAATCTGAAACATTGGAAATTGTGAGAAACAAACTGGAATGGCTCGTTATCTGAAATTGGCAAAATACGTTCTGAGGGCTGTAACATGACCCGACAGCAGAAGAGATATTTTTCCTTGAGTTTGCAATAAGCTTCATTGGAACAGTGTAAGAGCAGAGAAGAGAATGAGTGTGGGACGGAGCATGAAAGTGACAGCAACTGGGAGGTCAGGGCCAAGTGGTGAAAGTTTACTGAAGGGTTGACAGGAATGTGGTTACAATTATGGATGAAGACCACTGCCGTCCCTTCTGGTGAAGGTGCTCAGGCCCTAAACACTAGCAACCTCTCCTTCAACCTCTCCACTTTTGTATTATTCGTTTACCTTTCAAACCTATACTACTTTTTAAGCCTTGCACTGTACTGCTGCCGCAAAACAACACATTTCACGATTTATGTCAGTGATATTGACTATTGAACGGTTCCCTATACGATGAGATGGACTCTGACCTCACGGTCTATCTTGTTGTGTTGTCTACCTGCACTGCACTTTCTCTGTAGCTGAGACACTTTACTCTGTACTGCTATTGTTTTACCTGTACTACCTCAATGCACTCTGTACTCACTCAATGTAACTGCACCGTGTAATGAATTGACCTGTACGATCAGTTTGCAAGACAGGTTTTTCACTGTACCTTGGTACAAGTGACAATAATAAACCAATACCATTACCCATGCATGGTTCCCTGAAAGCGGCATCAGAGGTAGGCAGGGTGGTGAGGAAGGCTTTTGACAAACTGGCCTTCATCAATCATGGCAGTGAGTATAGAAGCTGGGACGTTACGTTACAGTTGTTCAGGATGTTGGTGAAGCTGCATTCGGAATATTGTGTTCAGGTTTGGTCGCCCTGCTAGAGGAAAGATGCCATTTAAGCTAGAAAAAGTGGAGAGGAGATTTAAGAGGATGTTGCCAGGGCTCGAGGCACTGAGTTATGGAGAGAGGTTGAGCAGGCTTGGACTTCATTCATTGGAGTGTAGGAGACTGAGGGGTGATCTTATAGGGGTGTGTGAAATCATGAGGGGCATAGATAGGGTAAATGCACACAGTCTTTTTCCCAGGGTTGGGGAATCAAGAACAAGAGGACATAGGTTTAGGGTGAGAAGGGAGAGATTCAATAGGAACCTGAGGGGCAACCTTTTCACCCAGAGGGTGGTCAGTACATGGAAGGAGCCGCCAGAGAAAGTGGTGGAGGCAGGTACATTAACAACATTGAAAGACACTTGGACAAGTACATGGATAGACAAAGTTTAGAAGGATATGGGCCAAATGTGGGCAAGTGCGACCAGCTTAGAAGGGCATTTTGGTCAGCACGAACCAGTTGCGTTAATGGGCTTTTTCCGTGCTGTAGAACTCTACATGAAAATAAACCTTCAAAATCTCAAAACAAAAATGACATTCACAAGCCATTTGACAATCCAGTACTTGGAGGGTTACTGTAACTGAGCCAAGCATTGTTTATATTCCAGATCTTTATCTACAATTTCCCCAGATTCCTGTGAAGTCAAAACAGGTTTTGAGGGAGATCGTGGGTAGGTGATTGGGGGGGGGGGGGGAGTGCAGTGATGAGAACAAGAGGTGAGGATCCTGAGAGAATGTGGTCAGCAGAGATGGTGCCAAACAATGGGAGTGGTAAAAGCTGGTGAATAATGAGAAGTATCTGTGAAATGAGAAAATCTGAAACATTGGCAATTGTGAGAAACAAACTGGAATGGCTCGTTATCTGAAATTGGCAAAGTACGTTCTGAGGGCTGTAACATGACCCGACAGCAGAAGAGATATTTTTCCTTGAGTTTGCAATAAGCTTCATTGGAACAGTGTAAGAGCAGAGAAGAGAATGAGTGTGGGACGGAGCATGAAAGTGACAGCGACTGGGAGGTCAGGGCCAAGCTGTGAAAGTTTACTGAAGGGTTGACAGGAATGTGGTTACAATTATGGATGAAGACCACTGCCGTCCCTTCTGGTGAAGGTGCTCAGGCCCTAAACACTAGCAACCTCTCCTTCAACCTCTCCACTTTTGTATTATTCGTTTACCTTTCAAACCTATACTAATTTTTAAGCCTTGCACTGTACTGCTGCCGCAAAACAACACATTTCACGATTTATGTCAGTGATATTGACTATTGAACGGTTCCCTATACGATGAGATGGTCTCTGACCTCACGGTCTATCTTGTTGTGTTGTCTACCTGCACTGCACTTTCTCTGTAGCTGAGACACTTTACTCTGTACTGCTATTGTTTTACCTGTACTACCTCAATGCACTCTGTACTCACTCAATGTAACTGCACCGTGTAATGAATTGGCCTGTACGATCAGTTTGCAAGACAGGTTTTTCACTGTACCTTGGCACAAGTGACAATAATAAACCAATACCATTACCCATGCATGGTTCCCTGAAAGCGGCATCAGAGGTAGGCAGGGTGGTGAGGAAGGCTTTTGACAAACTGGCCTTCATCAATCATGGCACTGATTATAGAAGCTGGGACGTTACGTTACAGTTTTTCAGGATGTTGATGAAGCTGCATTCGGAATATTGTGTTCAGGTTTGGTCACCCTGCTAGAGGAAAGATGCCATTTAAGCTAGAAAAAGTGGAGAGGAGATTTAAGAGGATGTTGCCAGGGCTCGAGGCACTGAGTTATGGAGAGAGGTTGAGCAGGCTTGGACTTCATTCATTGGAGTGTAGGAGACTGAGGGGTGATCTTGTAGGGGTGTGTGAAATCATGAGGGGCATAGATAGGGTAAATGCACACAGTCTTTTTCCCAGGGTTGGGGAATCAAGAACAAGAGGACATAGGTTTAGGGTGAGAAGGGAGAGATTCAATAGGAACCTGAGGGGCAACTTTTTCACCCAGAGGGTGGTCAGTATATGGAACGAGCCGCCAGAGAAAGTGGTGGAGGCAGGTACATTAAAAACATTGAAAGACACTTGGACAAGTACATGGATAGACAAGGTTTAGAAGGATATGGGCCAAATGTGGGCAAGTGCGACCAGCTTAGAAGGGCATCTTGGTCAGCACGAACCAGTTGGGTTAAAGGGCCTTTTCCGTGCTGTAGAACCCTACATGAAAATAAACCTTCAAAATCTCAAAACAAAAATGACATTCACAAGCCATTTGACAATCCAGTACTTGGAGGGTTACTGTAACTGAGCCAAGCATTGTTTATATTCCAGATCTTTATCTACAATTTCCCCAGATTCCTGTGAAGTCAAAACAGGTTTTGAGGGAGATCGTGGGTAGGTGATTGGGGGGGGGGGGGGGGAGTGCAGTGATGAGAACAAGAGGTGAGGATCCTGAGAGAATGTGGTCAGCAGAGATGGTGCCAAACAATGGGAGTGGTAAAAGCTGGTGAATAATGAGAAGTATCTGTGAAATGAGAAAATCTGAAACATTGGAAATTGTGAGAAACAAACTGGAATGGCTTGTTATCTGAAATTGGCAAAGTACGTTCTGAGGGCTGTAACATGACCCGACAGCAGAAGAGATATTTTTCCTTGAGTTTGCAATAAGCTTCATTGGAACAGTGTAAGAGCAGAGAAGAGAATGAGTGTGGGACGGAGCATGAAAGTGACAGCAACTGGGAAGTCAGGGCCAAGCGGTGAAAGTTTACTGAAGGGTTGACAGGAATGTGGTTACAATTATGGATGAAGACCACTGCCGTCCCTTCTAGTGAAGGTGCTCAGGCCCTAAACACTAGCAACCTCTCCTTCAACCTCACCACTTTTGTATTATTCGTTTACCTTTCAAACCTATACTAATTTTTATGCCTTGCACTGTACTGCTGCCGCAAAACAACACATTTCACGACTTATGTCAGTGATATTGACTATTGAACGGTTCCCTATACGATGAGATGGTCTCTGACCTCACGGTCTATCTTGTTGTGTTGTCTACCTGCACTGCACTTTCTCTGTAGCTGAGACACTTTACTCTGTACTGCTATTGTTTTACCTGTACTACCTCAATGCACTCTGTACTCACTCAATGTAACTGCACCGTGTAATGAATTGACCTGTACGATCAGTTTGCAAGACAGGTTTTTCACTGTACCTTGGTACAAGTGACAATAATAAACCAATACCATTACCCATGCATGGTTCCCTGAAAGCGGCATCAGAGGTAGGCAGGGTGGTGAGGAAGGCTTTTGACAAACTGGCCTTCATCAATCATGGCACTGATTATAGAAGCTGGGACGTTACGTTACAGTTTTTCAGGATGTTGATGAAGCTGCATTCGGAATATTGTGTTCAGGTTTGGTCACCCTGCTAGAGGAAAGATGCCATTTAAGCTAGAAAAAGTGGAGAGGAGATTTAAGAGGATGTTGCCAGGGCTCGAGGCACTGAGTTATGGAGAGAGGTTGAGCAGGCTTGGACTTCATTCATTGGAGTGTAGGAGACTGAGGGGTGATCTTGTAGGGGTGTGTGAAATCATGAGGGGCATAGATAGGGCAAATGCACACGGTCTTTTTCCCAGGGTTGGGGAATCAAGAACAAGAGGACATAGGTTTAGGGTGAGAAGGGAGAGATTCAATAGGAACCTGAGGGGCAACTTTTTCACCCAGAGGGTGGTCAGTATATGGAACGAGCCGCCAGAGAAAGTGGTGGAGGCAGGTACATTAAAAACATTGAAAGACACTTGGACAAGTACATGGATAGACAAGGTTTAGAAGGATATGAGCCAAATGTGGGCAGGTGCGACCAGCTTAGAAGGGCATCTTGGTCAGCACGAACCAGTTGGGTTAAAGGGCCTTTTCCGTGCTGTAGAACCCTACATGAAAATAAACCTTCAAAATCTCAAAACAAAAATGACATTCACAAGCCATTTGACAATCCAGTACTTGGAGGGTTACTGTAACTGAGCCAAGCATTGTTTATATTCCAGATCTTTATCTACAATTTCCCCAGATTCCTGTGAAGTCAAAACAGGTTTTGAGGGAGATCGTGGGTAGGTGATTGGGGGGGGGGGGGGGGGGGAGTGCAGTGATGAGAACAAGAGGTGAGGATCCTGAGAGAATGTGGTCAGCAGAGATGGTGCCAAACAATGGGAGTGGTAAAAGCTGGTGAATAATGAGAAGTATCTGTGAAATGAGAAAATCTGAAACATTGGAAATTGTGAGAAACAAACTGGAATGGCTCGTTATCTGAAATTGGCAAAGTACGTTCTGAGGGCTGTAACATGACCCGACAGCAGAAGAGATATTTTTCCTTGAGTTTGCAATAAGCTTCATTGGAACAGTGTAAGAGCAGAGAAGAGAATGAGTGTGGGACGGAGCATGAAAGTGACAGCAACTGGGAAGTCAGGGCCAAGCGGTGAAAGTTTACTGAAGGGTTGACAGGAATGTGGTTACAATTATGGATGAAGACCACTGCCGTCCCTTCTGGTGAAGGTGCTCAGGCCCTAAACACTAGCAACCTCTCCTTCAACCTCACCACTTTTGTATTATTCGTTTACCTTTCAAACCTATACTAATTTTTATGCCTTGCACTGTACTGCTGCCGCAAAACAACACATTTCACGACTTATGTCAGTGATATTGACTATTGAACGGTTCCCTATACGATGAGATGGTCTCTGACCTCACGGTCTATCTTGTTGTGTTGTCTACCTGCACTGCACTTTCTCTGTAGCTGAGACACTTTACTCTGTACTGCTATTCTTTTTACCTGTACTACTTGAATGCCCTCTGTACTCATTCAATGTAACTGCACTGTGTAATGAATTGACCTGTACGATCGGAATTCAAGACAAGTTTTTCAGTGTACCTTGGTACAAGTGACAATAATAAACCAATATAATTGCAGTAATATACCTGATTCGTGTTCTGACATCTCTCCTCTTTTCAGAAAATTTACCTCCATAAGAACATCTTTGGCCATCTGCTTGTGAGACCAAATTTAATGTTGATCGTCTTTGGACATTACAAGTTCTGTATCAATGAAGTTGCATTTGTCAGGGACATGCCTGGTCTTTGCTACCCCCTACTGGTCACATGCCATCGGTTCAACATCCTCTGTCCCTTCACAGATTGCCAACGAGTCAGAATTCCCTGCGCTGCAAACCTGTGAAGGGAAGATTTTCCAAAGAGACTCCAGGGATTTCAGGTTAGAAAGGAGAAGCTGGTGTTCTCCCTGGAGGAAAGGAGTTTAAGGGGAGAACAGGTTAGAGCGGCGCTATGGCACAGCCAGTCGACCCACTCCCTCACAGCTCCAGAGACCTGGGTTTGACCTTGATCCCCAGTGCTGTCTGTGCAGAGTTTGCACGTTCTCCCTGTGACTGCGTGGGTTTCCCCCGGGTGTTCCTGTTCCCTGCCACATCCCAAGGACGTTCAGGTGGGTGGGTAAATTGCCACTGGTGTGTAAGTGAGAGGGAGAATCTGGGGGGAGTTGATGGGAATGTGGGGAGAATAAAATGGGATTAGTGTAGGATTAGAGTCAGTTGGTATTTGATGGCTGGCAGGGAATCAGTGGGCCGAAGGGTCTGTTCCCATGTTGTGTAGCAATGAGAAGATTATGGAAGGTTTAGAGAGAGGAGGTAGAGGGAAACTGTTCCCATTAGCAGATGAATTAAGGACCGGGAGACATGGTTTAAAAACTTGGTCAAAAGTTTCAAAGGAAGAGGTGCTTTTTTTACGCTGTGAGTCGTCTGCAGTTTACGGTGACTGGACTTTCAAAAGGAATAAGATGGGCAAATGAGAGAAAAAGATCAGAATTAGAATCAGGTCTGACATAGGTCTGACACATCACTGACTCAGGCGGCAGCAGTACAATGCAAGACATGAAGCGGCACTGTAGTTTAATGGTGGCACCGTAGTGCAGCGGTTAGCGTAACGCCATTACTGCACCAGTGACCTGGGTTCAATTCCCGCTGTTGTCTGTAAGGTGTTTGTATGTTCTCCCCATGACTGCATGGGTTTTCTCCGGGTGCTCCAGTTTCATAGAACATAAAACACTACAGCACAGTACAGGCCCTTCGGCCCACAATGTCGTGCTGACATTTTATCCTGCTCTGAGACCTATCTAACCCTTCCCTCCCACAGAGCCCTTGATTTCTGTATCACTCCTGTGGCTATCTTAGAGTCTCTTAAATGTCCCTAGTGCATCTGCCTCCACCACCTCTGCCGGCAGTGCGTTCCAGGCACCGACCACTCTCTGTGTAAAAAACTTACCTCTGACATCCCCCTTATACCTTCCTCCAATCACCATAAAATTATGACCCCTCGTGTTAGCCATTGTCGTCCTTGAAAAAGTCTCTGACTGTCCACTCGATCTATGCCTCTTATCAACTTGTACACCTCTATCAAGTCACCTCTCATCCTCCTCCTCTCCAAAGAGAAAAGCCCCAGCTCACTCAACCTATCCTCATAAGATATGCTCTCCAATCCAGGCAGCATCCTGGTAAATCTCCTCTGCACCCTCTCTGAAGCTTCCACATCCTTCCTATAATGAGGCGACTAGAACTGAATACAGTACTCCAAGTGTGGTCTGACCAGATTCCTCCCATATTCCAAAAAAAGACATATAGGTCTGGAGCTGTTGGCACCGGAAGAGTGGCAACACATGTGGGCTGCCCCCAGCACATTCTCAGTAATGCAAAAAGATGCATTTCACTGTGTGTTTCAATGTACATGTGACTAATAAACAGAAATATCAAATATCAAATAAAAGTTACAGGAAGTTACAAAAACAAATAGTGCAAAAGAGGAATAACGAGGTAGTGTTCATGGTTTCATGGACCGTTCAGAAATCTGATGGCGGAGGGGAAGAAGCTGTTCCTGAATCGTTGAGTGTGGGTCCTCAGGCTCCTGTTTCTCCCCCTGGATGGCAGTAATGAGAAGGGAGCATGTCCTGGGTGGTGAGGGTCCTTAATGATGGATGCCACTTTTCTGAGGCACCGCCTCTTGACGACGTGCAGGAGAGAACAGGGGAACAGGACTGATGGGATTGTTCCACCAGCAAGTGTCACAGACTCGGTCCTGAGTCATCCTGATGTAGCAGCCAGAGAGAGAGGTCAAGTATCCCGTCAGGCTCTGGGAGACTCTGCTGAGTAACCAATGACGAAGTAGCGCAGTGAAGGAAGGTCACGTGATTGACACCTGTCAGCACCAACGTGAGAACATGGCTGGAGAGAGCTTTACATCCCACTGCGACCTATCCCACTGTGATCCATCCGGAACAAGCAGATGGGGATATGTTGGGAACTGACGTCCTGCGAAAGGGGCAGTCTGATAAATTGAAAAGCACCAACAGTCACTAATAATTAAGGAACTGATGGTTGAGGTAATTATGGAAAGTTGCCAGCAGTAACTTGAAAGGGTCACAGTAACAAATACTTGTATGGATAAGGACTGGGATTATAGCTGTATAATTAACAGTGCAGAACTAAGCAATGTCAAAGTCAAAGTCGAATCTATTGTCACATGTCTGTACAGGTGCAATGAAAAACTTACTTGCAGCAGCATCACAGGCACATAGCAAGCATTGACAAGAAAAACGTAAATTAAACAAATTACACACAGTTTTTACAAGAAAGAACACAATTAGAACAAAAAATCTGTCTATTTGAGTGCAAAGTGATCAAAGTGGTCATAGCGTTGTTAAACTGTAGCGATTAAGATTTTGCCAGTTGGTTCAAGAACCAAATGGTTGAAGGGAAGTCGCTGTTCCTGAACCTGGTGGTGTGGGACTTCAGGCTCCTGTACCTCTTGCCCGATGGTAGCTGCGAGAAGATGTCATGGCCCAGATGGTGGTGATCTTTGATGATGGACGTTGTCTTCTTGAGGCAGCACCTCCTGTAGATACTCCCGATGGTGGGGAGGGATGTGCCTGTGATGTATCGGGGCTGAGTCCACTACTCTCTGCAGCTTCTTACACTCCTATGCACTTGAATTGCTGTACCAGACCATAATGCAACCAGTCAGGACACTTTCAACAGAACATCTGTAGAAGTTTGTTAGAGTGTTCGGTGAAAAGTCGAACCCTCTTAACCGCCTAAGGAAGTGAAGATGCTGGCGCGCCTTCCTTGTGATTGCACTTGTGTGCAGGGCCCAGGACAGATCTGGAATGTATGCAAGGAAATGTATAACAGGGTGCCTTAGGAGATGACCAGCAGCAGTGACTCCGGACACCAAACACTGCAGATGATCCTGAGTTGGGGATTCAGAGAAGAACTCGCCATGATCGAGCCCCAGTCAGGTTCTTCTGGAGCAGGTAAGAAGTAAGTTTTAGAGCTTGTGGAAGTAAACTAAAGAATTATGTAACTAAAGGAGTTATGAAATTATAGAGTTAAGTAATTGTTTGAAATGGTGTAGTGAATATTTGAGTTGTTTGCACTAATTGCAATTAATGTAGAAACATAGACGTCAGGCAAAGTCATTGTGGTTTTATTGTGTGCTGCATTTGATCAGTAAATCGGTCAGTTAATTATTGTTACCGAGGTACAGTGAAAACTTCCACTGTACTCTTGAATTTGCGCGCTGAAATTAATAAAGTCTTTCTTGTATTGAATAATTACCTGTACAGGCCGTCCCTTACTGATGTCCGTGGCGATTGTGTCCATAAATCGAAAATCACTCGATTATGGTAACCACGCCTCCACAGTGTTGTAATGAATGGTATCAAAAGCACATAAGACTGATAAGAAAGAATAATTACTGAAAGTGGAGTGGGGGAAGAAACTAGTTCTGCTGTTTGCAGGGATTAATGTCGGACTTTAGAATTTAATATTCTAGGTCCCCGAGTACGATAAAATGGACTCTTGCCCTCACAATCTACCTCGTTGTGGCCCTTGCACCTTATTGTCTGCCTGCACTGCACTTTCTCTGTAACTGTAACACTTCATTCTGCATTCTGTTATTGTTTTCCCTTGTACTACCTCAATGTACAGTTGTAATAAAATGATCTGTATGGATGACAAAGTTTTTCACTGTACCTCAGTGCATGTGACAATAAGCAACCAATTTACTAATTTACCAATTTAATAATGTTATGGGAGCTCGTTCATATGTGGGGGTGTCCATAATTTGGGGGACAACTCTGTACTCTTCAATGGCAAAATCTTCTTGGGGAAAACAGGGTTAATGGCATGCTCCATGCCATTAACCCAACACACAGGCCCCCAACACAGTACAGATTCACCCCAGCCAAAGTAAAGGCAAGAGAAATAAGATGAACTTCCCTGATCCATTGAATGTTCCAGGATCGAAGGAGGCGTTCTGAGGATATTGGACAGGAAAATCCTGGACATTCCTCACAAACCATTGGGATTCAAGCCCAACTGCCAGAGAAAGTGGTTGAGGCAGGTACATTAACAACATTAAAAGACATTTGGACACGTACATGGATAGGAAAGGTTTAGAAGGATATGGGCCAAACACAGGCAAATGGGACTAGCTTAGAAGGGCATCTTGGTCGGCACGGACCAGTTGGTTGAAGGGCCTTTTCCGTGCTGTAGAACTCTACATGAAAATAAACTTCCAAAATCTAAAAAGAAAAATGACATTCGCAATCCATTTGACAATCCGGTACTTGGCAGGTTACTGTAACTGATTTCTTGCTATTCCAGATATTTATCTACAAATTCTCCAGATTCCGTTGAAGTCGAAGCAGGTTTTGAGAGAGATCGTGGGTGGGTGATTGGGGGAGGGGGGAGTGCAGGGTTGAGAACAAGAAACCATAAGACCATGAGACAAAGGAGCAGAAGTCAGTCATTTGGCCCATCGAGTGTGCTCTGCCATTCTATCATGAGCTGATCCCTCCTCCCATTTAGCCCCAGTCCCCCGCCTTCTCACCATAACCTTTGAAGCCCTGGCTACTCAGGTACCTATCAGGTACCTCTGTCTTAAATACACCCAATGACTTTGCTTCCACAGCCGCCCGTGGCCACAGATTCCACAGATTCACCACTCTCTGGCTAAAGAACTTTCTCCAAATCTCTGCTCTGAATGGGCGCCCTTCAATCCTGAGGTCGTGCCCTCTTGTACTAGACTCCCCTACCATGGAAAATAACTTTGCCACATCTACTCTGTCCAGGCCTTCAAAATGTTTCTACGAGGTCCCCCCTCATTCTTCTGAACTCCAAGGAGTACAGCCCAAGAGCCGTGAAACGTTCCTCATATGTTAACCCCCTCATTCCTGGAATCATTCTAGTGAATCTTCTCTGAACCCTCTCTAACGTCAGCACATCCTTTCTTACATAAGGAGCCCAAAACTGCACACAGTACTCCAAGTGAGGTCTCACCAATGCCTTATAGAGCCTCAACATCACATCCCTGCTCTTATACTCTATTGCTCTAGAAATGAATGCCAACGTTGTGTTCACCTTCTTCACCACCGACTCAACCTGGAGGTTAACTTTTAGGGTATCCTGCACGAGGACTCCCAAGTCCCTTCGCATCTCTGATTTTTGAATTTTCTCCCCATTTAAATAATAGCTGCCCATTTATTTCTTCTACCAAAGTGCATGACCATACACTTTCCAACATTGTATTTCATTTGCCACTTCTTTGCCCATTCTCCTAGTCTATCCAAGTCTCTCTGCAGACTCTCCATTTCCACAACACTACCCGCTCCTCCACCTATCTTTGTATCATTAGCAAAATTAGCCACAAAGCCATTTATTCCATAATCCAAATCGTTGATATACAATGTAAAAAGAAGCGGCCCCAGCACGGACCCCTGTGGAACGTCACTGGTGACCGGCAGCCAACCAGAATGGGATCCCTTTATTCCCACTCTCTGTTTCCTGCCAATCAGCCAATGCTCTATCCATGCTTGTAACTTTCCTGTAATTCCATGGGCTCTTATCTTGTTTAGGAGCCTCATGTGCAGCACCTCGTCAAAGGCCTTCTGAAAATCCAAATACACAACATCCACTGCATCTCATTTGTCCAGCCTGCTTGTAATTTCCTCAAAAAATTGCAATAGGTTTGTCGGGCAGGATTTTCCTTTAAGGAAACCATGCTGAGTTTGGCCTATCTTGTCATGTGCTTCCAGGTACTCCGTAACCTCATTCTTGACAATTGACTCCAACAACTTCCCAACCACCGATGTCAGGCTAACAGGTCTGCCATTTCCTTTTTGCTGCCTCGCACCCTTCTTAAATAGCCGAGTGACATTTGCACTTTTCCAGTCCTCCGGAACCATGCCAGAATCTATCGATTCTTGAAAAATCATTCCGAAAGCCTCAGCAATCTCTATAGCTACTGCCTTCAGAACACGAGGGTGCATTCTATCTGGTCTGGGAGATTTATCTACCCTCAGACCATTCAGCCTCCTGAGTATCTTCTCTGTTATAGTTGTGACTGCACACACCTCTCTTCCCTGACACCCTTGAGTGTCCGGTATGGTGCTGATGTCTTCCTCAGTGAAGACTGATGCAAAATACTCATTCAGGTCCTCTGCCATCTCCTTGTCTCCCATTACAATTTCTCCAGTGTCGTTTTCTATCGGTCCTATATCTACCCTCACCTGTCTTTTACTCTTTATATACTTGAAAAAGCTTTTAGTATCCTCTTTGATATTATTTGCTCGCTTCCTTTCATAGTTCATCTTTTCCTTCCTAATGACCTTCTTAGTTCCCTTCTGTAACTTTTTAAAAGCTTCCCAATCCTCTATCTTCCCACTGATTTTTGCTTCCTTGTGTGCCCTCTCCTTTGCTTTTACTTTGGCTTTGACTTCTCTTGTCAGCCACGGTTGTGGCCTTTTTCCATTTGAAAATTTCTTCTTTTTTGGAATACATCTGTCTTGCACTTTCCTCACTTCTCGCAGAATCGCCAGCCATTTCTGCTCTGCCGCCCTTCCTGCTAGTATCCCTTTCCAGTCAACTTTGGCCAGTTCCTCTCTCACACTTCTGTAATTTCCTTTACTCCACTGAAATATTGACACATCGGACTTCGGCTTCTCCTTCTCAAATTTCAAAGTGAACTCAATCATGTGGTGATCACTGCTTCCTAAGGGTTCCTTCACCTTCAGCTCTCTAATCACCTCTGGTTCATTACACAATACCCAATCCAGTACAGCTGATCCTCTAGTGGGCTCAACAACAAGCTGTTTTAAAAAGCCATCTCATAGACATTCTACAAATTCTCTCTCTTGAGATCCAGTACCAACCTCATTTTCCCAATCCACTCGCATGTTAAACTCCCCCACGATTATCGTAACATTGCCCTTCTGACAAGCCTTTTCTATTTTCTGTTGTAATTTGTAGTCCACATCACAGCAGCTGTTTGGAGGCCTGTATATAACTGCCATTGGGATCCTTTTACTCTTGTGATTTCTTAACTCAACCCATAAAGTTTCTACACCTCCAATCCTATGTCACCTCTTTCTAATGATTTAATATTATTTCTTAACAGCAAAGCCACACCACCCCCTCTGCCTACTTGCCTATCCTTCCGATACACCGTGTATCCTTGGACATTCCGATCCCAAAGACATTCGTCCTTTAGCCATGTCTCAGTGACGGCCACAACATCACACCTGCCAATCTCCAACTGTATTTCAAGATCATCCACCTTATTTCTTATGCTGTGTGCATTTAAGTATAATACTTTAAGTCCAGTATTTGGTACTTTTTGCTTTGATTGCACTGCAACTCTATTGCACTGCAACTCATCCCACTAGTTGCAAATTTGCCCCATCACCTGCCTGTCCTTCCCGTTGTCTTTACTGTGTGCTATCTTTGATTTATTACTGTTTTCCCCTTCCTCAGCCCTATCACTCCGGTTTCCACCTCCATGCCAAATTAGTTTAAACCCTCCCAGATCCTCGCTAGCATGTGGCACAGGCAGCAATCCTGCGATTACTACCCTGGAGGTCCTGCTTCTCAGTTTCGATGTACATGTGACTAATAAATAAATATATTATGTGGTGGAGGCTGTCGTTTTGTGTGACTATTTTGTGTGAACTGGTTTTCTGAATTAAGTTTTGTGGATTAAAGCAGTCAGAAGTGAACATAAAGAAAGCCCTACCAATGATCTGCTAAATCAGAGATCATTTTCAAATAACAAGTTATTTGTAATATGCTCTATGATAAGGTAGAAGAACCAACACAGGCTTACAAGAATAGTCTGTGTCCGTGAAATGAAATAACCTGAGCCGGGTGTCCAACTTGAGTTGGTTTGAAATGGCCTCATTTAGCTAAAAGCAACGAATTACATCAGAGGCATATCGTTATCTGGGAGAAGAGAAATGAGGTAGTGCTACCTGCAGCCTTGGCCCGGAGCCAATGAACGGTGGACAGAGGACGGCCCAATAAGTTGGAACCAACAGAATCGAAATATAACAGTGCAGTACTGATAAGGACAAAGAATAACAATGAAGGATTTCAGAGATAGAGCAGCGGGAGCTCCGGGGAGACCAGCTATCTCAAGGAAGGCCCCCATGCCTGCGTCAGGGAGAAGAAGGATCAATCGTTTAGCCAAGGGGGCATCCTCTGTTTCGGTGTTGTGTGTTAGTTAGGTCAGCAAAAGGCACATTCCTCTTTGAGGGAAAAATATTCCCCGTCCTCTCTTGTCTTAAATGAAGAACCCCTTATTTTGAAACAGTCACCTAGATTCTCCCAAGAGAGGAAGCATATTTTCAACATCCACTCTACTAACACCACGCAGGATTTTATGCATTCTTTGATCCTTTTATTTGAACTTGAAGTTGAGAGACGTCACATTTCTTAGCACGAAGTCCACTTCCTGATTGCCCTGATCCAGGTTCACTCCCCGTATCTTGTACCTCATAACTCCTATACTCTGCTGAGCCTTTGTGTTGTTTGTCCAAGCCACAGCTTCCTGCTCACCACCTCTACTGCAAACTCTTCCAGTTAGGCTACCCTGTGTTCCAGAGCCCAAGTAATGGGCATCTTGGCAAAAAGCAACCACTTGTGCCAATCAGCAATTTCAAAAGTCTGGGTGGATGCTGAGAGGTTGGGTCACATTTGCATTACTCGAAGCCTCTACTTGTGATGTGAGTTACTCCCCTCCCTGAATGGAGGAGAAATCCAAAGACTTGTTTATATTCATTTGAATTGAGTCTGGGTGAATTGGTGAACAGATTTACCAGTATGTTGCCTGGTTTAGAGAGTATGTATTATGAGGAGAGATTAAGGGAGCTAGGGCTTTACTCTTTGGAGAGGAGGAGGATGAGAGGAGACATGATAGAGGTGTACAAAATATTAAGAGGAATTGATAGAGTAGACAGCCAGCGCCACTTTCTCAGGGCACCAATGCTCAGTACAAGAGGGCATGGCTTTAAAGTAATGGGTGGGAAATTCAAGGGAGATATCAGAGGAAGGTTTTTTACCCAGAGAGTGGTTGGGGCATGGAATGCGCTGCCAGGGGCGGTGGTGGAGGCAGGTACATTGGTCAAATTCAAGAGATCACTAGATAAGCATATGGAGGAATTTAAAATAGAGGGATATGTGGGAGGAAGGGGTCAGATAGTCTTAGGCGAGGTTTAAAGGTCGGGACGACATTGTGGGCCGAAGGGCCTGTATTGTGCTGTACTGTTCTATGTTCTATGTGTAGGAATGAGAAATACATTCTCTCTCCCCGCCAGAGTGCAGCGCGACGACACCAGCTTCTCGATAGGGCGTTTTCCAATGGTGTGCTGCATTGTGGGAGGTCCACACCGCCATCATTGGAGGGCAATTCATTGCAATTCGCTTCCGGCTGAACAAAGTGTGGCCAAATGAATTGGAAAACCGACCGAGTGGAGAACAAGAGACCGGAGAACACACACTCGGATTTCGCGTTTAGTGCGTTCACTGCGACCACGATTCCCCCAGGTCTGTAACCGAGTGATCTGCCTCCCAGTAATTACACCCGGTCGCACGCTGCGACTCTTCCCGCTGCCCAGATTGAATGTGAAGATCCTTCTCGCCACCTCATCCCTAAATGGCTCAAAGTAGAATGTCTCCCCGCTTTACCTGACCGACCTGCCGTCACTGAAGCCCGGCATTTGACTCGCTTTCCACCTCCTCCCGCCCTCTCCAGATACACCATTATCAGGACACTTCAATTCTAATGAAAAGCAAGATACGGACATCAGACAGTGAGCGATGTCATGAGTTTTATTCACATGATTAAGGCTCCCAATACAACTTGAAGTCAAGGTGTTCACTCAGCATTGCTTAGATCTCCTGCTGCAGCACGAAGACCTTCAGGCATTCATCGGGTACTTGGCTTCTCAATGTCATCTCCCCGATCCGCAGATACCTCTCTCAGCATATTATCAGAGGTAGAATCGATGGGCTCATAATAGTCAAATCCTTGGAAGGAAACAGAGAGCACTGTGAGAACAAGAAGCGGGGAGAGGCCACACCGCCCGTCCAGCTCAATTGACTTTCAAGAACATCGTGGCTGATTCTCCCCCTCAAATACACTCCCCATCCCACTCCCCATATCCCTCCACTCACTCGGTGACCAAAGTCTGTTGATTCCAGCCTTGAATGTATACAAGGACCAAGCAAGGGCAGTACACTGTGGTGAATTCCAAAGATTCACAACCTCTACCTGATCTCATCTCATCCCTGGATCCTCAACCCTGAGACCATGCTCCATTTTCCCAGGCTCGTCTCCAGAGGTAATCAGACACTGGGCACCGGCCCCATCAATCCCTCAAACTGATTTCTACACAGCAGCTCCTGAGAGATCAACTGACCCTTTTGGTGTTTCCCATTGATCTCCGCTTGGCCAGAGCTGGACTGAACCAGCAGCAGTAAAGCGACCGTGAAGAAAAGCGCTTTCATCATCTTCTCTCCGGTTCCACAGTCAGGATGAGACAGACGGTGCATCGAAACGATTTATATGGATCTGTAGAGTACGTTTTAGTTAATGATCACACGGGTGGGATTCATTTTATTTTGGAGCCAACCAATAAAACTCAGATGTGTCCTCCAAACAGTTTCTTATTAATGAAAAGAGTGACCGACCTGAGGAATGATTGAACTGGTGAAGGGTTTAGCTAAGACTTTGCAGTGATTTAATTATATAACCAGAGGGCAGGGAAAGAACAGCGAGATGGTAACCGCACAGAAGGATGCCATTCAGGTCTTGGAATCTGGGCTGAACCTCTGAAACAACAACCCAACCAATGCGGAAACACCCCTACCCCATCCAACCCCACCACCAACTCTGCCTTCCCGCTCGATCTGCAATTGACAGGTCGGCCCCCGGGTTACGAACGGGTTCCGATTTTACAGACGTCCATCAGTCGGTTTTGTTCGTGCGTCGGGAAATGCACAAAATCACTCTATAGGGTAATCATAACGACTAAACCTACATGGCGTTATAAATGTCAGCTTTTCAGTCAATTTCCAACTTCGCCTTATCTTCATGCCCATATGCCAGTCCATTGATTTAATCTTGTTCTGCAGCCTCCCCCCTCACTATCTACCGCAGGGAGGTGCACCCGCAAATTTCTGATCGTGCCGCCGATATTTAAGTCCACGTCGCTCTCATGTTGAGGCACATACAGAAGTTCGGTAGACATGACAGGCAGGAACATGATAGGAAGAGAAGGGAGACTGCTGGATTAAACTGCATTTATGTCGATGCAAGGGGTCTAATTGGTAAAGCAGATGGACTCAGAGCATGGATGGGTGCATGGGAGCGGGATATTCTGACTGACAGCAGTTATGTCAATTTCCTACAGTTTTGTCTGCCTGGTCTAATCAAGTGCTTGCCTGGTTTTCATGCCCACATGCCAGTCCATTGGTATATTCCTAGTCTAGAGTCTTCTGCCTCGCAGGGAGGTGCATCTGCAAATTTCTTACTCATGCCGCTGATACTTAAATCCAAATTACTGATATATTGAGGCAACGGCAGAAGTTAAAGAGGGCAAGTTCAGTTGACAGGAGGGACAGGAGCACGCTGGGGAGTGACAGAAAACTGATGGATTAAACTGCATCTACTTCAGTGCAAGAGGCCTGATATGTATCTTAGATGAACACAGGGTACGTGGGACTGGGATATCATAGGTATTACAGAGGAAGGGGCCGAGAGAGGGATAGGACTGGCAGCTCAATGGTCCGGGCTACAGGTGGTATAGGAAAGACTGAAGTGCAGGTCAGAGATGAAGGGGAGTTGCGTGTTTGATTAGGGAGATTATCACGGTAGTAGTTGCAGGGTGCCTTTTTTCTCATCACTTTACGAAACATAGAAAAGGAGGGTTCTTTAGCCTGAAATTCTTGAAGGAAACAAGAGAAAATAAGAGCAATGTCTTTGCTTTTTTAAGGAGGTTAAGGGGGTTCGGATTGTCACCGAACGCTCCAGCAAACTTCTACAGATGTACTGTTGGAAGTATCCTGACTGGTTGCATCATGGTCTGGTGCGGCAATTTGAATGCACAAGAAAGTAAGAAGCTACAGGGAGTTGTGGGCTCTGTCCAGTACATCACGGGCACATCCCTCCCCACCATCGTAGAATCTACAGGAGGCGCTGCCTCAAGAAGGCAACATCCATCATCAAAGATCCCCACCATCCGGGCCGTGCCATCTTCTCGCAGCCCCCCATCGGGCAGGAGGTACAGAAGCCTGAAGTCCCACACCACCAGGTTCAGGAACAGCTACTTCCCTTCAACCATTCGGTTCTTGCACCAACCGACACAGCCCTAATCACTACCTCAGTACAGCAACACTGTGACCTGTTTGATCATTTTGCACTAAAATTGACTCTTTTTTGTTCTAATTGCGTTCTTCCTTGTAAAAATTGTGTAAAATTTAAATTTAATTTATGTTTTTCTACTGAATGCTGCTTATCTGATGCTCTGTGCCTGTGATGCTGCTGCAAGTAAGTTTTTCATTGCACCTGTGCACACATGGACTTGTGTAGATGACAATAAGCTCGACTTTGACTTTGACCATGACAATGTGAGGGGAAGAAGCAGGAGGTGGCACAGGCCATTGGAAGGTACAACATCACTCGGATTGGACAACTTTGACTCCGAGGAAAGATGGGGGACGCCGGGATACTGATTTTGCAAACAACAGTGGTCATAGGGGAAAATAGGCCTGGACTAGATTCTCAGTGGGAAATGTGATGTCACTGAACGTCAAATTAAAGAAGATAATCGAAGAATGCATAAAATCCTGAGGGGTTTTGGCAGAGTGGATGTTAAAAAGGTATTTCCTCTCGTGGGAGAATCCAGCTCAATGGTTAAACATACGGGGTCGAGCATTTAAGACAGAGAGGAAGGAAATATTTCTCTTCAAAGAGTAAATAGCCTTTAGATCTTCCTTCCCAAGGGCTGTTGAAGCAGTATTTGGATGTTTTAAAGGTAGATCAAGAAATATTCTTAATAAACAGCTAAGCAGGTAAGTTCACGGGCGCAGGGACTTGTGTTTGCAGTCAGATTATCCATGGTTTTATTGAAAGACACAGCAGGTTTAAGGGGTTATACTTTCCAACATCCGTTCTTGCCATCGATGAAGCAAGCTGATAAAGTAATCGATTCCAGGGAAGGTACAGAACATCTGCGGTGCAAAGAAAAGTTCCCTCTGCACCGTCCCATCAAAAACTACTCGATCAGCTGTCATCGCATTCCGGTGACATGAACAATGTTTGGAACAAACGGCAGCCAATTTCGTTCACAGTTAGCTCTCACAAACCGCCAGAACCACGAGCAGATCCACAATGAGGAGCCCCGTCAGACCGCGTGCTGGGTACCCAGAGATTAGGAGAATGCAGCTAAAGAGCAACGAGAGCTTGAGGAAAACCCAAAGTGCTGGAGGAACTCGGCGGGTCAGGCAGCACCTATGGAGGGAAATGAACAGTCGACGTTTCAGCCGAGACCCGACATCAGGGCTGCTATTTCCCTCCACAGATGCTGCCTGACCCGCTGAGTTCCTCGAGCCTCTTGTGTGTTGCTTCAGATTTCTACCATCTGGCGTCTCTAGTGTCTCCACCAGAGCCCGAGGGATAGCTCCATCAAGTCCCCAGACAGGGACTGAAACAGAGTAACAGAGGGCAAGGACGCCCGTTATTCAATTATACGTGTTGAAATCACAGACGTTTGTAACATTTTCCCTGTGCAGCCATCTCAACCTTACATCCCCAGTGTGAAGAGGGAGGACTCCCGCAGATCTCCACTGGTGACCCCTCTCACGGCGAGGTGGCAGAACGGACCGTCAGAGGGCGCCTCGACGGCAGAGGGGGCCAAGGAAAAGGAGGATCTGCAAAAGGAGCCCATGTAGGGAACACTATCCACACAGGAGGGATTTCTGAAAAAAGGCTCACGTTGTGTGGAGGTATGTCCAGAGCAAGGTTTAGGTCTAAGGTCCAATGAGCAACTCCGCTGGTCAACCCCTGAAGGATTTTGTTGCTGTGATGTATGGAACAGTTCATTGTAACTAATTCGTCCGATATTTCCCTATCAGCGTATAACGAGAATGTTTAAAGACGGAAATATCCCCTAGATAACATACCATGGAATTGCCTTGAGACAGAACCGCTTTTATTCAATTATGCACGTTGAAATCACAGAGATTTGTAGCATTTCCCTGTTGACCTTGATGTGATAAATTGCTTTCCCTGTACCTCAAAATTGCCTGCATTCTGAAGTCTCTGCAGACGTCATACACGTTGTCAGATTCTTTCTCACCCTTCTTTTTTTCGTGCTAGTCCTCAGTCCCTCTCCCGTGGTCCCACCTCCCCTCCCTTTGGGCTCAGTGTTGGTCACATCCAGCGCTTTGTGGCTTTGTTAAAGATTTGCCACTGAAACGGATCTGCCCTGTCTCCAGTTGCCGAGTGCCCACGTCTCACCAACGAAACTATTAGACGCTGCCCGTTATAGTGCGTGGAGTTTAAACCAGTAAATCATCGGAGATTCATCGTTCACCAAAGATCAGCCTGTTCACCCAATAAATCAATCTCAACTGTCCTGGGGCAGATCCATTTTTCTTCAGTTATGCCTGTGTAAATCACAGACAGTTGTAGCACCAAGAAAGTTTTGCATTAATTCTGGATTGTAAACTAAAATGTTTAACTCATTTACTGGGTAAAGATCGTGAACCGCGTCATAGTCACGGATTAATGCAGCACAGGAATACCTGGACCTTTTTGTTCCCTGCTGACTGCCAAATCCCCATCTATATTAATCCCATTCTCTAGTACTTGGTCCGTCGCCTTCTCTGCCTTGGCGAATCAAGTGCCCGTTTGGGTTCCTCTTCTGCGTCGTTGATCTTTTATAGATTGAACTCCACACCCAGCAACAAGCAGTGTTTAATGGTTAATCTGTGAAGCGTGGACACTGAGCACATGTGTCAGACAGGACGGCATCTGGAGACAGGACAGGTCCGGTTCAGAGACAAATTGTTAACAGAACCCAAGGCGGCTGAATAGGAGACAACATCTGAATCAATAGGGCCGAGGCATAGTGCGTTAGGAGAAGGGTGGTGGCGTGGATTTGACTAAGAAATAGTCTGAAGGAAAGACGAATGTACTCCTACAACCCCTATATCAAGGGACTCACTTGATCCCAGCCCTCTATGCCTGATATATCCCTCCTATTTCTTGACCTCCGTATCTCTTGTCATCCAAGGTCCACCACTCCTACAAGCCTTACCCTTCACTCTGACAGGAAGATGCTAGCCCTGAACACCCGCTATCACACTTTTAAACTCTTCCCAACTGCCAGACGCTGGCTGACCTGCCAACAGCCTCCCAAATCATTTTTGAAAGTGCTATCTAACAGCATGCAAAGTTGACCTTGCCCTAATTTAGGACTTTAATTTGTGGACCAGTCCTATCCCTTTCTATAATTATTAGTACTAATGGTGTTATGGTCACTGATCCAAAAGTGCTGCCCCAGTAACACTTCAGTCACTTGCCCTGCGTTATTTTCCCAAGTGTCGCACGAGTTTTGCACCTTCTCTGGTAGTACCACCAACCTATATATACATATATATTTCCCCAAACACACTTAACAACTCCTTCCCTATCTATCCCCTTAACAGTATGGCAGTCCCAGTAGACGTTGGGAAAGTTAAAGTCCAATAATATTACAATCCTATTATTCTTACAGCTATCTGTGATCTCCCTACATAGTTTCTTATTGCTCAGTTCCACCGATATAGCTTCACTGGATGATCCCCCAGGAAAATCCTATTTAAGCACTGCTTTGTTGTTCTCGCTAATCTAAAACGCCCCATCTTACCCCCCACCTTTACCCTTTCTACATCATCTGTCCCCCCCCCCCCCCCGGAACACTGTGTTGCCAGTCCTACCCATCCCTCAGCCTTTTGTTCTGTAATACCTATCCCAGTCCCATGTACCTACCCATGCCCCGAGTTCATTTGCTTTTCCTGTTAGGCCTCTTTTGCCCTGACATAAATTCAGTTTAGTCCATCGATCTTCCCTCGCTCCCTGCTGTACCCCTGCTTGCCCCGTCACTGAACTTGATCTCTTTCTCTCTCTCACTTCTGCATTTGCCTCAACGTGTCAGGGATTTGGACTTAAATATCGGCCGCATGAGTAAGAAATTTGGGAGGTGCACCTCCCTGCAGTAGACGGCGAGGAAGAAGACGATCGACCAAGAATGTATCAGTGGATTGGTATGTGGGCATGAAGAGCAGGCAAACACTTGATGAGACCAAGTAGACAAAACTGTTGGAAATTGACTGAGCTGCTGTCAATGATCACGCCATCTGCGTTCGATCATTTTATGTACCCCCTTTGTCAGTGATGCCCACATCTCATACGTGAAAGACAGCAAAGTTCCCTCAGCACTATCCTATCAAGCACTCAACTGCAACGATTGATTTCTACCAATTTTGCCATTTCTGCTGGAAGATCATTGTCCTGAAACCGTTTCTCTGTTCTGGAGTTCAGGGAGATTGCTCCACCATCTTCCCCTGCGTGTTTAGTGGTGTTGAGTAAAGATCTATTACATCTACAGCTCTGGACTCCGAGCGGCTCTTTTCAACGGCAGCAAAAGTAACCTGAAGTTCAGAAACCATTCGGTTGTGTCGCGACACAGAATCGGCCGCAACAAGTTCCAGTCCCACTTTCCTCTCTGACACCTCTGTTGATATCTCATACTCAGTGGTCGCAAACAACATCCCGGCCTGTCCCATCTTTCCTCAAAGCCACTTGTGTCTCATCATCGTCCAAGGGTGCAGAGGCTAGAGGAAATGACAAATCTCTTTCCCATTAATTTTCTTAAATTGCATTTATTCTCTCCGTTTCCTTCCGAGGATTTCAGGCCAAGGAACCCTTCCTTTCGGTGGCTGTGAAAGGCAGATATTCACAGAATCATATCCCAAGAGACCATTTGACTCATGATGTCTCATCAAAGAGAAACAGCACATCCCACTCCCCGCCCTCTCCCCACGGCCCAACAATGCCTGACTTTCAGAGAACTCCCCAAGTCCACTTTGAAAATTACAATAGGATTTGCCTGCATTATTTCCTCCGGCTGTACATCCAGACTTCGACCATCTGGTGGATATAATATCTTTCCCCTGCGTCGCTTTTGGTTCTTTGGTCAATTACTTCAACCTCTTGTCCTGTGGTTCTTAGTGCCTCCACCAAGAGAAAAAGTTTGTCTCTATTTATTCACAGTTTTAGCTAACCTCACCAGATCACCATCACAACATATTTGCCCATATAAATGAAGTCCCTCGTCCCTAGAATATATCACTGACTTTCATCTATGCGCTCACCAAAGCCTTCACATCTTGCCTGGAGTATCGCGATTTTCCACGTGCGGTTGAACCAATGTTTTATAAAGTTTTATTAAACATAGAACATAGAACACTACAGCACTGTACAGGCTCTTCGGCCCACAATATTTGCCGACATTTCATCCTGCTCTAAGATCTATCTAACCCTTCCCTCCCACATAGCCCCCTATTGTTCTATCATTCCTGCATCATTTCTATGATTCTGACTTCCTCGTCTTATAAAGGCTAGGAGCCCCCATGGCACTTTCAACCAACTGCTCATATGGTCACGGATCTCTGCCTGTACCTATTTTAGAATGATGCCCTCTGATTCATTATGCCTTGCACTCAATCTTCATGTCGAATCATGGCACCAGGTTACCCAACATTAAGTTTCATATGCCTCCCATCTTCCCGTCTTCCTGCTTATCTATATTTGCTTCAAGTGTAGCACTATCCCCTCCACAGTTCATTAGATCACCAAGTATTGTGCCATCCGCAAATTTGGAAACTGTACCCTGTACACCCAGGTCCAAGTTATCGAAATTCACCAAGAAAAGCAGTGATCCCACAATAAACCAATGCAGAACTACACTGCATACATTCTTGGCCCAGAGGGAAGTGAATCTCTGGAATCTTTCATCCAAGAGTGTTGTGGAGACTGACTCGCTGAAAAATCACCACGAACGCCGAGCATTTATTTTTCCAAGGGTTTTCTGTTGGCATTTTAACGTCAGGGGCTAAATACTTCTCACTGTCTTGGGTCGGGAAGCTGGATACAATTCATTGCTCTCCAGCTATAAAAGCGGACGTTTCCAACATCAGCTTCACCCTGCGAATCCCTCAAATTCTTGTACATGTAGCCGAATCTAACAATATGGAAGGTAGGCGAAGACAGGGATTTCAGAAAATAACCTCACAGCTCCATTCTTACCCTTCAGTCCCACGGTATCTGGAACTGAGAGACGTTTTCCCCGAGGTTCCAGTTATAGAACTGGGACCTGGGGCGGTGGGAGGAAGAGATGCCATTTGACATGGAAGGTTCTGCAGCTCTTTGGGAATTGACAAATATTCCCTTCATTGATACTTGTGAAACGGGGCTCCATTAAACAATGTAACGTGCACTGATTCTTCAAGCCCATCGAAGCGAGCCATTAAGCGCCAGAAATTCTGACTCTGTACCATTGTAACTGAGTAGGAGAAGACAATAACTATCTTAATAACCCCTCATCAGCATTATTCCTTACAATAGTTTGGAGTCACGATTACCCTATCGGGTGATTTTGTGTATTTCCCGATCGAGAACAAAACCGACTGATGGACGTCTGTAAAATCGGAACCCGTTCGTAACCCGGGGGCCGACCTGTCAATTGCAGATCGAGCGGGAAGGCAGAGTTGGTGGTGGGGTTGGATGGGGTAGGGGTGTTTCCGCATTGGTTGGGTTGTTGTTTCAGAGGTTCAGCCCAGATTCCAAGACCTGAATGGCATCCTTCTGTGCAGTTACCATCCCGCTGTTCTTTCCCTGCCCTCTGGTTATATAATTAAATCACTGCAAAGTCTTAGCTAAACCCTTCACCAGTTCAATCATTCCTCAGGTCGGTCACTCTTTTCATTAATAAGAAACTGTTTGGATGACGCATCTGAGTTTTATTGGTTGGCTCCAAAATAAAACCAATCGCACCCGTGTGATCATTAACTAAAACGTACTCTACAGATCCATATAAATCGTTTCGATGCACCGTCTGTCTCATCCTGACTGTGGAACCGGAGAGAAGATGATGAAAGCGCTTTTCTTCACGGTCGCTTTACTGCTGCTGGTTCAGTCCAGCTCTGGCCAACCGGAGATCAATGGGAAACACCAAAAGGGTCAGTTGATCTCTCAGAAGCCGCTGTGTAGAAATCAGTTTGAGGGATTGATGGGGCCGGTGCCCAGTGTCTGATTACCTCTGGAGACGAGGCTGGGGAAATGGAGCATGGTCTCAGGGTTGAGGATCCAGGGATGAGATGAGATCAGGTAGAGGTTGTGAATCTTTGGAATTCACCACAGTGTGCTGCCCTTGCTTGGTCCTTGTATACATTCAAGGCTGGAATCAACAGACTTTGGTCACCGAGTGAGTGGAGGGATATGGGGAGTGGGATGGGGAGTGTATTTGAGGGGGAGAATCAGCCACGATGTTCTTGAAAGTCAATTGAGCTGGACGGGCGGTGTGGCCTCTCGCCGCTTCTTGTTCTCACAGTGCTCTCTGTTTCCTTCCAAGGATTTGACTATTACGAGCCCATCGATTCTACCTCTGATAATATGCTGAGAGAGGTATCTGCGGATCAGGGAGATGAGATTGAGATGCCAAGTACCCGATGGATGCCTGATGCTTAGGAGATCTAAGCAATGCTGAGTGAACACCTTGACTTCAAGCTGCATTGGGAGCCTTAATCATGTGAATAAAACTCATGACATCGCTCACTGTCTGATGTCCGTGTCTTGCTTTTCATTAGAATTGAAGCGTCCTGATAATGGTGTATCTGGAGAGGGCGGGAGGAGGTGGAAAGCGAGTCAAATGCCGGGCTTCAGTGACGGCAGGTCGGTCAGGTAAAGCGGGGAGACATTCTACTTTGAGCCATTTAGGGATGAGGTGGCGAGAAGGATCTTCACATTCAATCTGGGCAGCGGGAAGAGTCGCAGCGTGCGACCGGGTGTAATTACTGGGAGGCGGATCACTCGGTTACAGACCTGGGGGAATCGTGGTCGCAGTGAACGCACGAAACACGAAATCCGAGTGTGTGTTCTCCGTTCTCTTGTTCTCCACTCGGTCGGTTTTGCAATTCATTTGGCCACACTTTGTTCAGCCGGGAACGAATTGCAATGATTAAAAACACTATGATGCTGGAGGAACTCAGCAGGCCAGGCAGCATCCGTGGAGAAAAGCCGGCGGTCAATGTTTCGGGTCAGGACCCTTCTTCAGGACTGAAGATAGAAAAAGGGGAAGCCCGATATATAGGAGGGGAAAACAGAGCAGTGATAGGTGGACCCGAAACGTTGACGCTTTCTCCTCCTATATACTGGGCTTCCCCTTTTTCTATCTCCAGTCCTGAAGAAGGGTCCTGACCCGAAATATTGACCGCCTGCTTTTCTCCACGGATGCTGCCTGGCCTGCTGAGTTCCTCCAGCATGATAGAGGTTTTCATTTAAACTCCAGCATCTGCAGTCCTTTGTTTCTCTAACGAATTGCAATGAATTGCCCTCCAATGATGGCGGTGCAGACCTCCCACAATGCAGCACGCCATTGGAAAACGCTCTATCGGGAAGCGGCCGTTGTCGCGCTGCACTCTGGCAGGGAGAGAGAGACGAAGCTCTGGAGATTTGGCAGAGAGGGGCGGGGCAACGAGGGTCGGGGCAACGAGGCTCCCGCTGGAGTAGCGGCGGCTTATTGGACGCTCCACCACACTGAGCTGGGCCTTGCCCATCATTAGCCCCGCCTTTCTCCGCAGATTTTCTCTGCCTGTTTTAAAATACTTTTGCTTTATTTAAAATATGCTTCAACTCTCTGATACTCGTTCCTCATTCCTACATCTTTGAACATGGACCAGTCTACCGCCTCAAAGCAGTCGTGTAGAAGCTTATCTATTTCCTCAGGCCAGCAGTGTACGACCTTCTTGTGCAGGATCCTCTCTGTTCAGCTTCTGTTTGGATGCAGGGAGGAGCACAGTCTAGTGGTCTGACTTACCAAAGTGATGGAGGGGGATGGCTCGTAGGCATCTTTGATGGTTGTATAGCAATAGTCACGGGTGTTTGCAGGGACAGGAGATGTGCTGGACGTATTTTAGTTTAAAGAGTACTTTCTCTTCAAACACTTTCTCCCACTTTAAAAATACATTTGCTTCCTTTAAAATATACGAGCTTTCTGAAACATGTTTTGTTTTATTCCTGTATTAAACACCATTTTAGTTTTTGAAGCTTCTTCATTGAGACATTTATCCCATTTCCGGAAACCTCTCGAAAACTTGTTCATGGAAGGTCTGGCGGAGGGATTAGGAGAGAACAGATTGCAGGCCTGCCAACATTGTCTTCCAACGATAAGGGACAGGATCTGGTCGCAGGTGGTCATTAGACGCATGAGCTCTGAGCAAAAGGAATTGAACTCACCCCACTGCCCAAGGCCCAACAATACTTGCCTTTCAGATACCTCCCTAAGTGCACTCTGGAAATTGCCATTGAATCTGGCTCCGTTGCTCCCCCTGGCCGTACATTCAGTCCCCGACCATTCAACAGACAAAATATCTTTTCCTCATCTCACTCTGTGTTCTTTCGATCTTCGTCTTACAGTCAAGGCTGGGATCAATAGATGTTGGTCACCAAGTAAATGTAGAGATATGGGGAGTGTGATGGAGACTCCAAAGAGAGAGAATCAGCCATTATTTTCCAGAAAGTCTATTGCGCTTGAGGGGCCGAATGGCCTCTCCTTGCTTCTATTCAGTGGTGTCGATATTACTATCTCTGTTCCTCCAGTAAAATGCATTTCTTTATTTCAGATTCATTTTTAGCAGGTAACAGTCACACCTCATGTTGTCTGGTGCAACGCTGCCGCTCTGACGAGCTGCAGATGCCAGACAGATGTTTTTTCTTTTTCAAGTGTTGCGAGCCGCTACTGTTGGGACCAAATAAAACGCGCTGGGCACATGACCATTCGCACGGGAGAAGACACCCCCTGCTTATCCAGGTGCCATGACCATTGACTCTCTGTGGTACTGTAGCATGAATCACTTCAATAAAAGGTGTCCCATAACCCGCTGCCTTACTGCCTTGTAGTGTCCCTCATTGTTGGTGCCCCTGCTGGTTTTGGAGTTTGGAAGCTCAGGGGTTGAGGGGCAGGGGGAGGGGTGGCAGCGGTCAGGAAATGGCCGGGTCCCAGAGACACCCCATCAGCAAGGCAGGAGGGGTCGAAGCCTCTCGGGAAAGGGGCATCGGGCCATCTGGGTTCGCGACAGGAAGACACCTCCTTGCTTGTAATTCTGGCCTGCGGAGGGGCTCAGGGGAACGGCTCCCATGGCAAGTGCGAGGAGCAGGAGCAGTGGGGAGGTCCGAGGGGACGAGGCAGCTGAGAGAAGGGGGCGTGGAGACAGAGACATTGGGGTTGGGTGTCAGGCGGGGTAGAGAAGAGGTTTCAGGGGAGCAGTGGGCGGCTTTTCGTTCTATCACTCTGGTCGGTTACCCCTGACGTGGAAAAAGCAGTGACCGCAGAAGCAGCACATCCCTCACATTAAAGAGGAGACGTGGTCTCTGTCGGGTGGAGGTTGTGTTGCTCGGCCGGTGGGATGCAGCGCTCAGGATGGGTGCAGGACTGGAAGTCAATCTGAAAGCCTCCTGGTCTTTCTGGGATAATTTCACCAGAACGGAATGATTCATTGGGGCTTTAATCCCCGCGCTAGAATCATAGCAATGTACGGCATGTACACGGGTCCTTTCGGCCCATCGTGTTGACGCCGACCTTGATGTCTGTCTACGCCAATACTATTTGCCCGCAAGGCACGTAACAGAGGGTTATTTTTCTGACCAAGTACCTGTCCTGCAATAGCATCAGCCTCCACTTCCTCCTCGAACCACTCCTTCCAAATATGCACCGCCCTCTGTGTGAAAACCTACCCCTCAGATCGCCTTTAGATGTTCCGGTTTCCCTGCTCTGACAGCCTTGAACAACATGGATTAAGCTATGTCTAAAACAGGCTCCGGATTACTCGCTGATACATCCAAGCGGCGGGACGCCAATGGCACTAATACCTCTCTCCCCTCATACCCTGCCTAACTCTAGTCTCTACTCACACCCATTGGACAAGACAAGAAAAAATACAGTGATGTCGCCCTCCCTGCTCCCGGCGCCACTCCAGCACTCACCCTGAGAAATCTGCCACTCGCCTTACTCCAGGGTCCCCACCCTCCTTCCACGTTTCCATGGTCTCTTCTCCTTATCCGCCATTTCCCAGGAGATTTCCCCCCTCATACCTCCATTCACCGCAAAGTCAGGGTACCGGGATATTCGGCTCAAGGGATGACAATGGACCAATCAAAGGTTCGAATAGAAATAGCAGTTAATGCAATCCAACGCCAGATTCCTTTGTACAGCAACATTTTGCAGATTCATTACGTTTAAATAACTTGCGGCTTCACTCTTCCTTCCAAAGTGGATAACCTCACATTTCCCCAAATTATATTCCACCTTCCAATTTCTTGCCTACTCATTTAACCTGTCTACATCTCTTTTGCATGTTATCGGTGTTCCCACCCACCCACCTTGGTGAAAGTGAACGTTATCCCTTAATCCAAGCCATCAGTACTGATTATCAGTAGTTGAGGACACAGCACAGGTCCCTCTGGCACTCCACTGGTTACGAATTACCGATCGGAAAGTGACCCATTTATTCCGGCTCTCTGTTTTCTGTTGGGTAACCACTTCCCTGTCCATGCCAATGCATTACTTCCAACCCCAAGCACTCCTGTCTTGCGTTGTAAATATTTCCTATCTGCAGCTTGTCAGAAGAGAACGCGAGTTGCTCTTTCTCGAGGTATGGGTGTTCTGATTTACTCCCGTAGAACTTCCCTCCTCCATTCCCCTTCCTCCCCCCTACTCTTTCCCCCCCTCCCGCTCCCTTCCCTTCCTCTCTATATCCTCTCGCTGCCCTCCCATTCCTTCTCCAATCTCCTCCCTTCAGCAGCTCTCCTCTCCCTTTCTCACCTCCCACCTCCTCTCCTCTTCTACCCTTCCTTCGGACCACCGCTCCCCTCTACTCATGTCCAGCGTCACCCTCTTCCCACTCTCGCTCACCCCGAATACTATGGGAAAACGGGATTTCATTCCCACTATTCGGGAAGAGAGTGGAGCAGAGTTTGGCGTTTACTTATTGAACTCTCCTTCTTGGGATGTCCCGGAGCCTGGAACCAAATAATCTACACAATCCTTCGGGAAATATTTCCCAACTATGGAAATATTGGACGGGGTTTCCATAATTTGAGGAATCTCGATCATCGACTTCAATGGAAAGTGATTCCAATGGTCGAGCAACGCGCCGCCTGCTGGTGTCAGAGCGGACCAGCAAGTGGCAACGGGCACTGAGCACATTGACCAGATCAAGTATCTCGACCACGATCCCACAAACTGATTGACATCAACTACACGTCCTAGGCCCCACAGTGCGATGCATTCTGTGCAAGAGCCCATGCCTGGTGTTAAGGGAATCTGGTCCAAGGTGTGGGCAAGATTGTCCAGTCCGTTGCGGATGAGGATGCCTGGTCCGGGAAGGGCAATTATTGCATCGCACTGTAGAAACGGGACGGGGAGTCGCTCACTACAGGATACCCGGTTTCTGATCTTCAAGTATCCGTCTTTAATCACTTGATCCAGCATCAGCCTATAGCTCTAGAGTCTTCTATGCTATGGTGTTCCAAGTGCGCGTTTAAACAAATGCTGTCCAAGTTTCTGCCTTTTACCCTCTGCCTCCACGATTGGAGATGGGCAATAAAGGTCTCCTATTGACTCCCTGGACTTGAAATACTAATCTTAAATTACCTCAAAGCAACTGGTGTCCTGTCTGTCATCCCCAATGTCACCAGATTAAATCATTAATTAAGTGTTGGTGTGTGGGTTTAATTGGTGAAATATTATAAATTTAACACATTTTAGGGATTAGGATCTTCACGAGGAACCGCCTGGCAGATTTCACTACGTTCTGAGACAAAAATAAAATCTTCCTCAAATCCCCTCGGAAATCCCTATACCTTTCCTTAAACCTGTGCATTTTGGTTACATACACCTCTGCCAAGGGGTAAAGGTTAATCACTATTTGCACAACAACTTGGAGCCACTATGTTTGAAGTTCATTTGAGTTTCTGCTTCAGGGCCGCCGGTGGCAGGCACCACAATACCATTGAATGTCCAGGTCCGGAGATAAGATTCTTCCTTGTTGGCTCATTGGCCGGCATGGCTCACGAGTTGCTTCATTTTCTGAGGAGTTGCGAATGGATAAGATTTCGTTATTAGTCACATGTACATCGAAACACACAGTGAAATGCACCTTTTGCGTAGAGTGTTCTGGGGCCGCTCTAGTAATTCAGAAACCAGACCAACACACCAGACACCAGGGTCCAAATCCCACCAAGCAGAAGTTGGAAAAGCTTTGGCGAATCTGGAATTCGGGTAAAAAAAAATTGGGACAACTGTTGGAGTCAGAAAATCCCATCTGGATCACCAATGTACGTCAGTGGAGGAAATCTACCATCCGTAGACCGTCTGGTCTCGACGTAACTCCATACCTACCCTGTTGACTGTTAGTTGACTGCTAAGTGCCCACTGAAATTCTTGAGTAAGCATCCTAGTTCAAGCACGATTGGAGATGGGCAATAAAGGTTTCCTATTGACTCCCTGGACCTGAAATATTAATTTTAAATTACCTCAGAGCAACTGGTGTCCTGTCTGTCATCCCCAATAAGTGCTCAATGTCACCAGATTAAATCATTAGACATTAAGTGTTGGTGTGTGGGTTTAACTGGTGAAATATTATAAATTTAACACACGATTAGGATCTTCAGATGAACCGGTGAAATATTTCAGTTTAGCCTACGATCCAGATTTCACATGAGAACCGAAAGAGAGACGTGGGTCTGTGTATGTGACTGGGAAATGAACGGGAGTGAGAAATGTAGGGATGGTCTGACCCTGTGGTCAGAGAGAGAGAGAGAGAGAGAGAGAGAGAGAGAGAGAGAGAGAGAGAGAGAGAGAGAGAGAGAGAGAGAGAGAGAACGGCAGAGAGCGAACGACTGTGAAAGGGTCAGAGCGACAGAGACGAACCGCGAGTCTCTAATCTCCTGCAGTTTGCAACGGGCAAAACTGAACGGTGTGAACCGATGATGAAAGGACAGAGGGAGGGGGAGAGAAAGAGAGAGAGAGAGAGTGACAGAGACAGACAGAGAGAAGAAAACAGAGAGAGAGTGCGAGAGAGGGGGAGAGAGAGTGACAGAGACAGAGAGAGAGAGAGAGGGGGAAGAGAGAGAGGGACGGAGAGAGAAAGAGAGAGGAGGAAGTGACACAGAGAGAGACAGACAGAGAGAGAAAAGGAAACGGTGTGCGAGAGAGGGGGAGGGAGAGAGTGACAGAGACAGAGATAGAGAGGAGACAGAGATGGGAAGAGAGAGAGAGGGAGGGGGAGAGAGAGGGAGGGGGAGAGAGAGGGAGACAGAGAGAGAGGGAGTTACAGAGAGAGACAGACAGAGAGAAGGAGAGAGTATGGGGGAGAGAGAGAGACAGACAGACAAACAGACAGACAGACAGAGAGACTAAAACTAATCAAAACTAAACCAGAATTGCCGAGTTTAAATATTAGTCGAACAATCATTTGCGTCTTTAAATTGACAAAGTTAAGAAAATGCCTTCTTGGATCATTTTGTAGACAGGCAAAACTGTGGCAAATAGATTACATTATGGGGGAGAATGAATCCATCCAATTTCCACCCCAAGGGAAAACTCAACTCTTTGTGCTTCCAAATAATTCCGACCTGCCATCACTGAGGGAAGATTAAACAACACTAGGCCTGGCTCATCACAGGTTAGAACCAGAGGAAAGACGTGAAACCGTCCCAACAATCATTCCCGGACTAGTAGAGGATAGATTAGGTAGAGAGCAAAGGACCGGCTGTATTGTGTTGTTAATCATTACCCGGGCGGCTTGAGCACCTGTTTCGATCCAATAAAGTCCCGCTGCACCGGTAACATCTTTACAACGCAGACGAGGCACAGACTTCAGTGAGAATGAAACTCTTGCTAGATTGTCCGATCAAGTACAAACCTTGGAGAACTACAGACTGAATCTGCCCCGAGATTGTCCAGCCAAACTCTCCCTGGACAGGTACAGAGTGAAGCTCTCTCTACACAGTCCCGTCAAATAATTTTAGCCGAACTAACGCTGGAATGTACCCACAGTGATAAAGGAAAAAAAACCGCAGCCAATATGTGCCTAGTAAGCTCCCACAGACAATGACAGAATGTTGTTTCAGAGGAGAAACTACCCGGGAGCCTGGGGAAGAATTACTGTACAAAGATGTTTCAGGGGCTAGGCAAAGATGGGATCGGCTGGTTAATGGCGTACTTAGAATGGGTGGACGGCCTCATTATGCACCGTACTCATTGTACGAACTAGAGCTCGACGATTTACTACTGAACTTTAAACCCTGCAAGGTTTTCCTTTATGTTCAATCATTACCCGGTGCTCAACGAGAAACTCAATGGAAGAGACAGCTGAGCTTTGGTTTTAGCTCAGTTACAGGACTGGTCCAAGAAGGAGGCGATCTCGTCGCAGGTGATCTTTAACCGCAGGATGTTCTCTGGGTTGATACAAGTAGTTTTGTTACGCTGCCTTCCCTCGCTCGGACAGAGCTGGGCAGAAGATAAGGAAAGCGCTGCTCCTGACACTCGGGTTCCTGGTGCTGCTTCAGCCCGCCGTTCCCAAATTGCATGGCAGATCCTTCGCCTGTGAGTGGATGCCGCGGGCGCAGTTCTGTATAAATCAAAAAAAAAGTATTTGACGCCGAGATACACTTTCCCCTGGCCGGAGATTCGGGCACCGTGGAGGATATCTGCAGAGAAAGAGATTGAGGATTGACATGGGGGCAGGGGGAAGGTTCTGAATCTATGGAACTCTCCACCTTGTCAATGGCCAGTCATAGAATATAGAACATAGAACACTACAGCACTGCACAGGCCATTCGGCCCAAAATGTTGTGCCGACATTTTATCCTGCTCTAAAATCTATCTAACCCTCCCCTCCCATTTTTCTATCATTCATGTGTCTATCTAACAGTCTCTTAAATGTCCCTAATGTATCTGCCCCCACAACCTCTGCAGACAGTGCGTTCCACGCACCCACCACTCTCTGTGTAAAAAACTACCCCTGACATCCCCCTTATATCTTCCTCCAATCACCCTAAAATTATGTCCCCTCGTGTTAGCCATTGTCGCCCTGAGAAAAAGTCTCTGCCTGTCCACTCGATCTACGCCTCTTATCATCTTGTACACCTCTATCAAGTCACCGCTCATCCTCCTCCTCTCCAAAGAGAAAAGCCCGAGCTCGCTCAACCTATCCTCATAAGACATAAGGTTGGAATTGATGGATTTTCTTTCCCGCTAAGTGAATAAAGGAAGACGAAGATGGGAGGGGAAGGTGATTTAGGCAGCTGTGATAATTGAAATTAGAAGGGGACTCCAGGCGCGTTCTTGCTTGGGTCGCTGCGAGTTTCCTTGTTTCCCGCCGCCCTCACCTTCTCCCCGAGTACTGCCCGCCAAAGAATTCTTCTTTTCTGTACTGCAGACATGGCGTTTGGATGTGAGTTTGTCAATGGGCTCTGCAGGCCGGGATCATGCCGTGAAGGTGAGACATATGTCCGCGGAAAATGTCTGTTGATATACAGATGCTGCACTGATCCATCGGCAGAACAGGGGGACAATTTGTCCTGAGAGGTCCCTCTGTGGATCCAATGGGAGCGCTGTTTAATTCAGGCCCTGTCGACCTGTGAAGGACCCTCGAACCTCCAGTGTTGCAGACTAAACCACTTGAATAAGACATGTTGCATCTCTCACTGTCTCATGTCTGTGTTCTTGTGTTACGTTTGCATTTGGTTCTCCCTGATATGTTTGAGGCTGGGGAATAAGGAGCGACTCACCGCGCACCCGGGTCTCATTGACGTTCATCAGGCCAAGTATTGAAGGAATGGAGTTATCTCACTCAAACGCCACTGGGACCTTCCAATGGGCCTTAGGTCAATTTACCGTGCAATATTAAAGAATCATCATTTACCAAGGATCAGGACAATGGGATTTACCCATTTAATTTACCTAGTAAATTAATCCCAACTGTCCACTTCTAGTCAGTTATGCCTGAGGAAATCGCGGACAGTTGAATCATCCAGAAAGTTATGCATTAATTCTGGATTGTAAAATACACTAAAATATTTCATTCATGTACTGGGTAAGAACCTACTCCGCTTCATAGGATCTGGAGCACATTGTATCCGTGATGACCATCAAGTACCCATCTATATTAATCCTTATTTTACAAGCACTCGGTCCGTAGCCTTTTATGCCTTGGCGATTCAAGTGCTCGTCCGGTATCTTCTCATGTGTGGGTCGGTATTTTACAGGTTGAACACCAAACGCAGTAACAAGCAGTTAATGGCTAATCTGTGAAACATGGACACTCAGCGCGGGCGTCAGGTAGGTCGGCACCTGGAGACAGGGCAGTTGTGGCTTAGTGAAAATTCTCAGCAGGCCTACAAACAGCTGAACACGAGGCAACACTGTCAAAGAGGGTGGAGAAATAGCGCGGGGTGAAACTGACGTAGAAATAGCCTGAGGGAAGGGGGGTGGGGAAGAGAGGGAGAGAAGGAGGCAAGGATGATAAGTGAAGCAAACAATACTGGAGTAAGAGACAGGATTCGGGACACAGGCAGGGAGAGGAGAAAAGAAATAGCCCACCTGATCCAGAGGAGGGTTGGGGTATGGGTGCCATTGTCACAGGGAAGGACCGCAAGAAACTGCAGGGAGTCGTGGACACAGCCCAGCGCGTCACAGACACCAGCCTCCCCTCCATGGACTCTCGTTGTCTTGGTGAAGCAGCCAGCTTAATCAAAGACCCCCACCCACCCGGGTCATTCTCCCTTCTCTCCTCTCCCATCAGGAGCCTGAGGGCACGTACCACCAGGCTCAAGGACAGCTTCTACCCCACTGTGATAAGACTATTGAACAGTTCCCTTAAACAATGAGATGGACTCTTGACCCCACGATCTGTCTTGTTGTGACCTTGCACCTTATTGTCTACCTGCACTGCACTTTCTCTGTAGCTGTGACACTTTACTGTTATTGTTTTTACCTGTACTACCTCAACGCACTCTGTACTAACCCAACGTAACTGCACTGTGTAATGAATTGACCTGTACGATCGGTATGCATGACAAGTTTTTCACTGTACCTCGGTACAAGTGACAACAATAAACCGATATGAAATGGGATGAGCTATTTTGGATTGGCAATAGGAGTCCTATTCAAAGAGATGGCTGTAAAGGAAAAGGGGGGGGGGTACGGTGGAGTTTAAAGGAGGGAGTTCAAAAATTTAAAACCTCGGTATCTGAAGCTGTGGGCACTGAAGGTGGAGACAGGAGAATATAGATGAGTGAGTGGGATAAATATTTTAATTTTTACCTCTTCACCTTTCAGACTCTGGGCATTCCTTGCAGCCACGACTGAGTCCCCAGTTGGGGGAAAAATCAATGGAAATGAAAAACAAATGGAATTCGGTTCCCAAATGGTGGTACATGGCATTGAGAAAATCCAGGTGGCTGTGGCGGAATCAACACATAATTCAGCTCATTGGATTGGTTCTGCAAGAGGATTTTACTGAGTGAAAGCCTAATGCAGTGGGATCAAAGTCAAAGTCGGGTTTATTGTCATCTGCACGAGTCCATGTGCGCACAGGTGCAACGAAAAACTTACTTGCAGCAGCATCACAGGCACACAGCATCAGATAAGCAGCATTCACAAGAAAAACAGAAATATAAATACAACACAATTTTACAAGAAGTATCACAATCAGAATAAGAAAACCTCAAAGTGTGGTAAAACATTATAAAAATATGAGATTTATAGTACTCCGTGCTGAGACCCTTTCTGTTTCTGTGATTCGGACAAATATCGGTGGCATGAGTAAGAAATTTGCAGATGTAACCCCACCCCGGGCAGTAGATGGTGAGGAAGAAGGCTATGGGCCGAATATATCAATGGACTGGTGTGCGGGTGTCAAGATCTGGCGAGGACAAAACTGTAGGAAGTAAACTTAACTGCAGTCAATTATAAGGCCATCTACTTTCGATGTAGTCACATATCACATAAAATGATACCCACATATCATACGCGAAAGACGGCAAAGTTCCCTCAACACTATCCTGTCGAGAACTCAGAAGAGGGGGAGAGGGGTTGGCATGTCCAGACACAAGTGAATCTGATTCTGCACAACCATGGAAAGTGAATATCATTGTAGTAAATATGATATCGCTCAACTTAGAGTTAACAAATCATTGAAGAAGGCGTGGGATGCTGAGTGTTATTGACAGGGTGGATATTGAAAGGATATTTACTCCCTCAGGAGAATCTAAAACAAGGCGTCACCGTTTAAAAATCGGGGTCTGTTCATGTAAGACAGAGAGGAGGGTTAATATTTTTCTCTCAAAGAGTAATTAGTCTTTGAAACTCCTTTCCTCAAAGTGCTTTGGAAGCAGTATGTGAATACCTCTAAGACAGAGCAAGATTGATTCTGTATAGCTCTGTGAGTCTATGGCATGGGTGTAGTGTGTAAAATGGAGCTGACTTGGAAGACTACTTATGACCTTGTCAAATGGCAGAGTAGTGTCAAGGGACAAATGGGCAACCTGCTCCTATTTCTTAGCTCCATACCTTCCCTTGTTCATCATTTTCCTTCTCCCTCTCCCCAATTCTAATCTTTCTTTGTCTCTGTCTCTCTCCCGTTGCCCATCTTCTGCCTTCTGTGTTGCTCCTGTTCAGCGGTTTGTGGGTCTGTTAAATATTTGCCTCTGGAACGGATCTGTCCTGAGCCCAGTTGCCGTCCTGTCTGACACTCTTGCTGAGTGTTCACGTCCCATTACACACTGCCCAATATAGTGTGCAAAGTTTACGCAGTGAACCGTCAGAGAATCAGCACACGGACCAGTCACCCAGTAAACCAATGAGGTGGTTTGGTTTCGAAAAGCAAAAGTCTGCAGTTGCTGGAAATCCAAAATAAAATCAGAAATACCAGGAATTTTCAATTGGCCAGGTGGCATCTATGGAGAGAGAGGGAGAGAGAGAGAGAGAGAGAGAGAGAGATGTTATCACATGTTTCTTGCTCCACAGATGCTGCCTGACTGGCTGAGTATTTCCCTCATTCACCTTATATGTTTAACTTGCTGCTGAAGAAGTTTGGCATGTTCCCTTTGACACTCACCAACTATTATCGATGCACCATAGAAAGCTTCCTATCTGGATGCATCACTGGTAGGGCAACTGCTCTGCCTGGGACTGCAAGAAACTGCACTCCATGGACTCTGTCTATACCTCTCGCTGCCTTGGTGAAGCAGCCGGCATAATCAAAGACCCCACCCACCCGGAACATTCTCTCTTCTCCCCTCTCCCATCAGGCAGAAGAAACAGGAGCCTGAGGGCACGTACCACCAGGCTCAAGGACAGCTTCGGTCCCACTGTGATAAGACTATTGAACGGTCCCCTTATATGATGAGGTAGACTCTTGATCTCACAATCTACCTTGTTGCGACCTTGCACCTTATTGTCTACCTGCAATGCACTTCCCTGTAGCTGTGACATTTTGCTCTGTATTCTGTTATTGTTTTTACCCTGTACTACCTCAATGCACTGTGTAATGAATTGATCTGTATGAGCGGTATGCAAGACAAGTTTTTCCACTGTACCTTGGTACAAGTGACAATAAAATACCAATACCAATACCAATCTGGTGATATTACTGGGATTGGAGGGCTAGAGTTGTAAGGGGAGGCTGGATAGGTTGGCACTGATTTCCCCGGAGCGGAGGAGACTGAGGGGTGACCTTATAGAGGTTTATAAAATCATGAGGGGCATTGATAAGGTGGATGGTCGCGGTCTTTTTTCCCCAGGGTAGGGGAGTCTAAATACATAGGGGATAGATTGAAGGTGAGAGGTGAAATATTTAAAGGGGACCAGAGGGGAAACTTCTACACAGAGGGTGGTACATTTCTGGAATGAGCTGCCGGACGAAGTGATAGAGGCTGGTACAATTACAATATTTAAATAACATTTGGACAGGTACGTGGATGGGAAAGGTTTAGAGGGATATGGGTCAAATGCAGGCAAAGGGGACTAGCTTAGATGGGAATCTTGGTCGGCATGGACCAGTTGGGCTGAAGGGCCTGTTTCTCTACTGTATTACTATATGGTTCTATGAAGAATTATTTGACCTGCAACTTCATGGGGATGGGGGTGAGGGGGTGTCAGGGACTACCCAAAGCAGAGAAACAGTAAGAGCCCACTGTGCTCCGAGATCCCCTTTGAGTTTGGCTGATCCACTGCCTCACTTCCACTCTGTGCTTCTGTCCCCATACCCCTTCCATCAACTAGACCAACATTTATCGATTCCAGCCACGAATAATTCTTCATTGCCTTTATTGAATTATTCTTCATTGCCTTAATTGGCCTTCAGTGGTAGAGGGATTGAATTTAAGAACAGGGAGGTTATGCTGCATCTGTACAGGGTATTGGTGAGGCCGCACCTGGAGTACTGCGTGCAGTTCTGGTCTCCTTGCTTGAGGAAGGATATATTGGCTTTGGAGGTGGTGCAGCGGAGGTTCACCAGATTGGTATTGGTATTGGTATTTTATTGTCACTTGTACTGAGGTACAGTGAAAAACTTGTCTTGCATGCTGTTCATACAGATCAATTCATCACACAGTGCATTGAAGTAGTACAGGGTAAAAACAATAACAGAATACAGAGTAAAGTGTCACAGCTACAGAGAAAGTGCAGTGCAGGTAGACAATAAGGTGCAAGGTCACAACAAGGTAGATTGTGAGGTCAGGAGTTCACCTCACCGTATATGATAGAAGCTGTCCTTGAGCCTGGTGGTACGTGCCCTCAGTCTTTTGTATCTTCTGCCTGATGGGAGAGGAGAAGAGAGAATGTCCTGGGTGGGTGGGGTATTTGATTATGCTGGCTGCTTCACTAATGCAGCTAAACAGAGTCCATGGAGTGGAGAATGGTTTCCGCGATGTGCTTGGTTGTGTCCACAACTCTCTGCAGTTTCCTGTGGACCCGGACAGAGCAGTTGCCGTACCAAGCCGTGATGCTTCCAGATAGGATGCTTTCTATGGTGCATCAATAAAAATTGGTGAGTGTCAGCTGATTCCAGAGATGAGGGGGTTAGCCTAATGAGGAGAGATTTAGTCGCCCGGGACTATACTCGCTGGAATTCTAAAGAATGAGAGGGGATCTTATAGAAACGTATAAAATTATGAAAGGGGTAGACAAGATAGAGGCAGGAAGGTTGTTTCCACTGGTAGGTGAGACTAGAACTAGGGGACATAGCCTCAAGATCCGGGGGAATAGATTTTTCTCCTCAACTGCTTTTCCCAGACAACAGTGAATCTGCGGAATTCTCTGCCCAGGGAAGCAGTAGAGGCTACCTCATCAAATATATTTAAGACACAGTTAGATAGATTTTTGCAGAGTAGGGGAATTAAGGGTTATGGGGAAAAGGCAGGTAGGTGGATCTGAGTCCACGGCCAGATCAGCCATGATCTTATTGAATGAGGGAGCAGGCTCGATGGGCCAGATGGACTCTTCCTGCTCCTGTTTCTTAAGTTCTTATGAGTAAACTCAACCACTGAGCAACTACAACGCACTCGGGTGGAGACTTCCAAAGATACAGCTCCAATTCTCCCTTGGGTCAGTCCTGAAACCATGACCCGGACGTGATATTCCGCTGCCCCAGACTTGACACTCAGGGGAATCAACCTCTCCTCATCGGACTGGTGAAGCCCTCCCACTGATCTTTACAAACCAGCTCCCGAGAGATCCCCTGATGGGAATCTTTTTCTCCTCCCATCGTTGACGATGATCGTCTGAGAGAACGTTAAGAGCAGTCTTTTCGTTACCTTCTGCCCAGCTCCTAAATCAGGATAAGTGATAGGTAAACAGAATCTCTTTCTATGCACGTGGAGAATATTCTATAATTGGGTTTCACACTAAGGAGGGATAAATTCCACCTTGGGCCAGTCCTCTAACTGTGCGAAATTCAAAACCAGATTTCTCTCCCAAGAAACGACCAACCGAGGTAAGGAAGGTCTGGTGAAGAAATTCAGTCTCTGTGATCAAAGTATCGGACGACTCAGTAGAAAGGAAACAATAACAGAAAAATGCTGGAAATACTCATCAGGTCAGACCCGCATCTGAGGGAAGGGAAACAGAGCTACTATTTCAGGTCGAAGAACCTTCCTCAGATCTGGGAGAGGGGAGCAAAGATTCTTGTTAAGCTGCAGGGAGCGTGAAGGAGGGGTCATAGCACCCGGGTGACTATGGGGATAAGCTGTAAACAATGTTATCTGGTCAATGAGCAATTGGGAGCAGTTAGATAGTGAGAACATTGACAAAAGAATGTGGCATCTGCGAAATGCAGAGCAGGAAGGCATGTCGGGCAGGTCAGTTTGGGCATGCCCTCCACCTCCGGAGAGAAAACTAAAGGAGAAAAACTAGCCAATCTCACAATGGAAGGCTGGTATAGACAGAGAAATCGAGTCAGCTGAAGTTGGAGAATTCAATTTTGAATCTAGAAGGTTGCAACGTGCCAAGGGAGAAGATGAATTGGTGCTCCACAAACTTGCATCGGGCTTCACTGTAACAGTACCGGGTGCCACAGACCGATAGGTCAGAGTGGGAGGAGGATGGAGAATTAAAGTGGTCCTTCGACCTGACACATTAACTCTCTTTCTGTCCAGGCTTCTGTACTTCCTGCCCGATGGTAGCTGCAAGAAGATAACATGGCCCAGATGATGGGGATCTTTGATGATGGATATTGCCTTCTTGAGGCAGCGTCTCCTGTAGATACTCCCGATGGTGAGGAGGGATGTGCCCGTGATGTACTGAGCTGAGTCCACTATTCTCTGCAGCTTCTTGTCTTCCTGCGCATTCATGTTAGGATCGTGATGTTTAAGGCACTAGGATATATCAGAAATTCGACTGGTTAAGCTAATATAGCCTGTTTCCCAGGGCTGGGGATTCAAGAGCTGGAGGGCATAGATTTAAGCTGAGAGGAGAGAGACTTAATAGGAACATGAGGGGCAACATTTTCATCCAGAGAGTGGTCAGTAGATGGAACGAGCTGCCAGACGAAATAGTTGAGGCAGCATCCGAATTTGACCCCGACTGATGCTGGTCGTTCACGTCCAGTTTTATCTTGTTCTTGCTACGATGTGGTCATCATGGACCACCTTTGGACCGTCATGAACCCACTTTGCAATCGGGGGATATCAGGGAATGGATGCACAAAATGAAGAAGGTTGTGAGCACAGGCCAATTTGCAATCTCCCACCAATGCTAAATACATACGTCGGGCTGCTGTTTATCGAATACAACTCAGCGTTCAACACCATCATCCCCTCAGTACTAACCAACAAGCTTCAAAACCTGGGCCTCTGTACCTCTCTCTGCAACTGGATCCTCAACTTCCTCATCGGGAGACCACAGTCAGTGTGGATCGGTAGTAACATCTCCTCCTCGCTGACAATCAACACAGGCGCACCTCAAGGATGCGTGCTTAGCCCACTGCTCTACTCTCTCTGCACTCATGACTGTGTGGCTAGGCACAGCTCAAACGCAATCTATAAATTCGCCAATGACACCACTGCTGTCGGCAGAATCTCAGATGACGACGAGGAGGTGTACAGGAGTGAGACAGATTGGCTGGTTGAGTGGTGTTGTAACAACAACCTCACAATCAACGTCAGCAAGTCCAAGGTTTGATTGAACACTACCTCCTTATTCCCCTTTAGCACTATTTATTTATTTTCGTAATTTTATGCCTTGTACTGTGCTGCTGCCACAAAACAACACATTTCACGACATACGTCAGTGATAATAAACCTGATTCTGATTCTGATCATTCGAAACATTGGTTGAAGGATAAACATTGATCGCAGGTCAACACAGAGATTTCGCCTATTCAGCTAGAATGATTCCAGTGAGCCTTATCCAACTAAAGAGGTGAAGGATGGACACCTCTCTCTGTTCAGTAGTTGTTCAGTGCTGCCCTGGAGAATCAGCTTGGATCATGGGATCAAGTCCCTGGAGTGGGGCTTGAATCCCATTGGTTTGCGAGAATATCTGGGATTTTCCTGTCCAATATCCTCAGAGTGTCTCCTTCGATCCTGGAACCTTCAATGGATCAGGAAAGTTCGTCTTATTTCTCTTGCCTTTACTTTGGCTGGGGCGAATCTGTACTGTGTTGGGGACCTATGTGTTGGGTTAATGGCATGGAGCATGCCATTAACCCTGTAGTCCCCGAGAAGATTTCGCCATTGAAGAGTAGAGTTAAGTACCCCCGAATTATGGACACCCCCACATATGAACGAGCTCCCATAACATTATTAAATTGGTAAATTAGTAAATTGGTTTATTATTGTCACATGCACTGAGGTACAGTGAAAAACTTTGTCATCCATACAGATCATTTTATTATAACTGTGCATTGAGGTAGTACAAGGGAAAACTAACAGAATGCAGAATGAAGTGTTCCAGTTACAGAGAAAGTGCAGTGCAGGCAGACAATAAGGTACAAGGGCTATAAAGAGGTAGATTGTGAGGGCAAGGGTCCACTTTATTGTACTAAGGGACCGAGGATATTAAATTCTAAAGTCTGATGTTAATCCCTGCAAATGGCAGAACTAGTTTCCTCCCCCACTCCACTTTCAGTAATTATTCTTTCTTATCAGTCTTATGTGCTTTTGATACCATTCATTACAACACTGTGGAGGCATGGTTACCATAATCGAGTGATTTTCGACTTATGGACACAATCGCCACGGACGTCAGTAAGGGACGGCCTATATGGGTAATTATTCAATACAAGAAAGACTTTATTAATTTCAGCGTGCAAATTCAAGAGTACTTGAGGCAGAGGTTGTGGGGACAGATACATTAGGGACATTTAAGAGACTATTAGATAGCCACACGAATGATAGAGAAATGGAGGGCTATGTGGAGGGAAGGATTAGATAGATATTACAGCAGGATAAAATGTCAGCACAACATCGTGGGCTGAAGGGTCTGTACTGTGCTGTAATGTTCTGTGTTCTATGAAACTGGAGCACCCGGAGGAAACGCACTCAGTCACGGGGAGAATGTACAAACACCTTATAGACCGCAGCGGGAATTGAACCTGGGTCACTGGTGCCGTAATGGCATTATGTTAACCGCTACACTACGGTGCCACCATTACACCACTGTGCCGTTTCATGTCTTGCATTGTACTGCTGCTGCTCAACAACAACTTTCACGACATGAGTCAGTGATATGTCAGACCTATGTCAGTGATGTGTCAGACCTATGTCAGTGGAAGTTTTCATTGTACCTCGGTAACAATAATTAATTTACCGATTTACTGATTAATTGCAGCACACAATAAAGCCACAATGACTTTGCCTGACGTCTATGTTTCTACATTAATTGCAATTAGTTCAAACAACTCAAATATTAATTACACCATTTCAAACAATTACTTAACTTTATAATTTCATAACTCCTTCAGTTACATAATTCTTTAGTTTACTTTCACAAGCTCTAAAGCTTACTACTTACCTGCTCCAGAAGAACCTGACTGGGGCTCGATCATGGCGAGTTCTTCTCTGAATCCCTAACTCAGGATCATCTGCAGTGTTTGGTGTCTGGAGTCACTGCTGCTGGTCATCTCCTAAGGCACCCTGTTATACATTTCCTTGCATACATTCCAGATCTGTCCTGGGTCCAGCACACAGGTGCAATCACAAGGAAGGCACGCCGGCGGCTTTACTTTCTTAAGAGGTTAAAAGGGTTCGACTTTTCACCGAACACTCTAACAAACTTCTACAGATGTACTGTTGAAAGTGTCCTGACTGGTTGCATTATGGTCTGGTACAGCAATTCGAATGTGCAGGAGTGTAAGAAGCTGCAGAGAGTAGTGGACCCAGCCCAATACATCACAGGCACATCCCTCCCCACCATCGGGAGTATCTACAGGGGGTGCTGCCTCAAGAAGGCAACATCCATCATCAAAGATCCCCCACCATCCGGGCCGTGCCATCTTCTCACAGCTCCCATCGGGCAGGAGGTACAGAAGCCTGAAGTCCCACACCACCAGGTTCAGGAACAGCGACTTCCCTTCAACCATTTGGTTCTTGAACCAACTGGCAAAATCCTAATCGCTACAGTTTAGCAACACTCTGGCCATTTCGATCACTTTGCACTCAAATAAACAGATTTTTTGTTCTAATTGTGTTCTTTTTTGTAAAAACTGTGTGTAATTTGTTTAATTTACGTTTTTCTTGTCAATGCTTGCTATGTGCCTGTGATGCTGCTGCAAGTAAGTTTTTCATTGCACCTGTACAGACATGTACTTGTGATGTGACAATAGACTCGACTTTGACTTTGACATTGCTTAGTTCTGCACTGTTAATTATACAGCTATAATCCCAGTCCTTATCCATACAAGTATTTGTTTCTGTGACCCTTTCAAGTTACTGCTGGTATCTTTCCATAATTACCTCAACCATCAGTTCCTTAATTATTAGTGACTGTTGGTGCTTTTCAATTTATCAGACTGCCCCTTTCGCAGGACGTCAGTTCCCAAAATATCCCCATCTGCTTGTTCCGGATGGATCACAGTGGGATAGGTCGCAGTGGGATGTAAAGCTCTCTCCAGCCATGTTCTCACGTTGGTGCTGACAGGTGTCAATCACGTGACCTTCCTTCACTGCGCTACTTCGTCATTGGTTACTCAGCAGAGTCTCCCAGAGCCTGACGGGATACTTGACCTCTCTCTCTGGCTGCTACATCAGGATGACTCAGGACCGAGTCTGTGACACTTGCTGGTGGAACGATCCCATCAGTCCTGTTCCCCTGTTCTCTCCTGCACGTCGTCAAGAGGTGGTGCCTCAGAAAAGTGGCATCCATCATTAAGGACCCTCACCACCCGGGACATGCCCCCTTCTCATTACTGCCATCCAGGGGGAGAAACAGGAGCCTGAGGACCCACACTCAACGATTCAGGAACAGCTTCTTCCCCTCCGCCATCAGATTTCTGAACAGTCCATGAAACCATGAACACTACCTCGTTATTCCTCTTTTGCACTATTTATTTTTGTAACTTACAGTAACTTTTATTTGATATTTGATATTTTCATTTATTAGTCACATGTACACCGAAACACACGGTGAAATGCATCTTTTTGCATTGCTGAGAATGTGCTGGGGGCAGCCCGCAAGTGTCGTCACGCTTCTATGCCTTTTTTTGGAATATGGGAGGAATCTGGTCAGACCACACTTGGAGTACTGTATTCAGTTCTAGTCGCCTCATTATAGGAAGGATGTGGAAGCTTCAGAGAGGGTGCAGAGGAGATTTACCAGGATGCTGCCTGGATTGGAGAGCATATCTTATGAGGATAGGTTGAGTGAGCTGGGGCTTTTCTCTTTAGAGAGGAGGAGGATGAGAGGTGACTTGATAGAGGTGTACAAGATGATAAGAGGCATAGATCGAGTGGACAGTCAGAGACTTTTTCCCAGGGCAACAATGGCTAACACGAGGGGTCATAATTTCAAGTTGACTAGAGGAAGGTATAAGGGGGATGTCAGAGGTAAGTTGTTTACACAGAGAGTGATGGGTGTGTGGAACGCACTGCCAGCAGAGTGGTGGAGGCAGATGCACTAGGGACATTTAAGAGAGATAGCCACATGAATGATAGAGAAATGGAGGGTTATGTGGGAGGGAAGGGTTAGATAGATCTTAGAGCAGGATAAAATGTCAGCACAACATCATGGGCTGAAGGGCCTGTACTGCGCTGTAATGTTCTGTGTTCTATGAAACCGGAGCACCCGGAGGAAACCCACGCAGTCACGGGGAGAATGTACAAACACCTTACAGACAGCAGCGGGAATTGAACCCGGGTCGCTGGTGCCGTAATGGCATTACGCTAACCGCTACACTACTGTGCCAACATTACACAACTGTGCTGCTTCATGTCTTGCATTGTACTGCTGCCGCTAAACAACTTTCACGACCTTTGTCAGTGATATGTCAGACCTGATTCTGATTCTGATCTTATTCTCTCATTTGCCCATCTGATTCCTTTTGAAAGTCCAGTCATCCATAAACTGCAGACGACTCACAGCGTAAAAAAACACCTCTTCCTTTGAAACTTTTGACCAAGTTTTTAAACCATGTCTCCTGGTCCTTAATTCATATGCTAATGAGAACAGTTTCCCACTACCTCCCCTCTCTAAATCTTCCATAATCTTCTCATTGCTACACAACATGGGAACAGACCCTTCGGCCCACTGATTCCCTGCCAGCCATCAAATACCAACTGACTCTAATCCTACACTAATCCCATTTTATTCTCCCCACATTCCCATCAACTCCCCCCAGATTCTCCCTCTCACTTACACACCAGTGGCAATTTACCCACCCACCCGAACGTCCTTGGGATGTGGGAGGGAACAGGAACACCCAGGGGAAACCCACGCGGTCACAGGGAGAACGTGCAAACTCTGCACTGGGGATCAAGGTCAAACCTGGGTCTCTGGAGCTGTGAGGGAGTGGGTCAACTGGCTGTGCACAGTGCTGTTCTAACCTGTTCTCCCCTCAAACTCCTTTCCTCCAGGGAGAACACCAGCTTCTCCTTTCTAACAAAATTCCACATCCCTGGAGTCTCTCTGGAAAATCTTCCCTGCACAGGTTTGCAGTGCAGGGAATTATGACTTATTGGGAATTTGTGAAGGGACAGAGGGTGTTGAACCAACGGCATGTGACCAGTAGGGGGTAGCAAAGACCAGGGGGTGTCCCTGATAAATGCACAACTTCATTGAAACAGAACTGGTAATCCCAAAGGTGATCAACATTCAATTTGGTCTCATGAGGAGACATTATAGCAGATGGCCAAAGATGTTGTCATGGAGGTAAATCTTCTGAAAAGAGGAGAGGGAAGTTAGAAGCAGAAACAGATTTATTATCACTGACATATGTCGTGAAATTTGTTGTTTTGCGGTAGTAGTTCTGTGCAAGGCATAAAATAATTACCATAAATTTCAAAAGTAAATAAATAACACAAAAGTGGAGAGGTTGAGGGAGGGGTTGCTGGAGTTTAGGGCCTGAGCACCTTCATCAGAAGGAACAGCAGTGGTCTTCATCCATAATTGTAACCACATTCCTGTCAACCCTTCAGTAAACTTTCACCGCTTGGCCCTGACCTCCCAGTCGCTGTCACTTTCATGCTCCGTCCCACACTCATTCTCTTCTCTGCTCTTACACTGTTCCAATGAAGCTTATTGCAAACTCAAGGAACAATATCTCTTCTGCTGTCGGGTCATGTTACAGCCCTCAGAACGTACTTTGCCAATTTCAGATAACAAGCCATTCCAGTTTGTTTCTCACATTTCCCAATGCTTCAGATTTTCTCATTTCACAGATACTTCTCATTATTCACCAGCTTTCACCACTCTCATTGTTTGGCACCATCTCTGCTGACCACATTCTCTCAGGCTCCCCACCTCTTGTTCTCATCACTGCACTCCCCCCGCCCCCCACCCTCCCCCAATCACCTACCCACGATCTCTCTCATAATCTGTTTTGACTTCAAAGAAATCTGGTGAATGTAGATAAAGATCTGGAATATAAACAATGCCTCAGTTACAGTAACCCTCCAAGTACTGGATTGTCAAATGGCTTGTGAATGTCATTTTTATTTTTAGATTTTGAAAATTTATTTTCATGTAGAGTTCTACAGCACAGAAAAGGCCCTTTAACCCAACTTGTCCGTGCTGACCAAGATGCCCTTCTAAGCTAGTCCCATTTGCACATATTTGGCCCACATCCTTCTAAACCTTTTCTATCCATGTACCTGTTCAAGTGTCTTTTAATGTTGTTAATGTACCTGCCTCCACCACTTTCTCTGGCGGCTCGTTCGGTCTGGGTGAAAAAGTTGCTCCTCAGGTTCCTATTAAATCTCTCCCCTCTCACCTTAAACCTATGCCCTCTTGTCCTTGATTCCCCAACCCTGGGAAAAAAACTGTGTGCATTCACCCTATCTATGCCCCTCATGATTTCACACACCTCCATAAGATCACCCCTCAGTCTCCTACACTCCAATGAATGAAGTCCAAGCCTGCCCAACCTCTCTCCATAACACAGTCCCTTGAGTCCTGGCAACATCCTCTTAAATCTCTGCGCACTTTCTAGCTTAAATGGCATCTTTCCTATAGCAGGGTGACCAAAACTGAACACAATATTCCAAATGCAGCTTCACCAACATCCTGTACAACTGTAACGTAACATCCCAGCTTCTATACTCAGTGCCATGACTGATGAAGGCCAGTTTGTCAAAAGCCTTCTTCACCACCCTGCCTACCTGTGATGCCACTTTCAGGGAACCATGTACGGTTATTGGTATTGGTTTATTATTGTCACTTGTACCAAGGTACAGTGAAAAACTTGTCTTGCAAACTGATCGTACAGGTCAATTCATTACACGGTGCAGTTACATTGAGTGAGTACAGAGTGCATTGAGGTAGTACAGGTAAAAACAATAAATGAACAGAGTAAAGTGTTCCTTGGTCCCTCTGTTCTACAACACTCCCCAGGACCCTACTGTTCACTGTGAAAGTCTTACCTTGGTTTTGTCTTCCCAAAATATAACGCCTCACACTTCTAAGATTTCTTTATTAGTCACATGTACATTGAAACACATAGTGAGATGCATCTTTTTTGTGTAGAGTGTTCTGGGGGCAGCCCGCAAGTGTCGTCACGCTGCCGGCGCCAACATAGCATGCCCACAACTTCCTAACCCGTACGTCTTTGGAATGTGGGAGGAAACTGGAGCACCCGGAGGAAACCCAGGCAGACACGAGGAGAACGTACAAACTCCTTACAGGCAGCGGCCGGAATTGAACCCGGGTCACTGGCGCTGTAAAGCGTTATGCTAACCGCTACACTGCCTGCCCTCCGAATTAAACCTCATTTGCCATTCCTTGGCCCACTTACACAGCTGATTAAGGTCTCTCTGTAAATCCTGAGAACCACCTTCACTGTCAGTGACACTACCTATCGTAGTCAAAAACAGTTTCGGATTATACCTGAAACACTTGCTCTGCGATCTAAGGCACCTAACAAAATGACACTCGACGCAATTGGTATAACTGATGACAAGTCCGAGACATCTTTGCTCCATTCACAGACGTTTAGCTGTTAAGATGCCTCCAGGATCCTTTTAGCACGCGAGCTCTCAGCAGTCAAACCAATCAGATGGTTAATAGTCTAATTCATTATTTGTTTGACAAGATCCATGAAGGGAAAATACAGGGTGGGGAAGGAATGGGGAAGGAACCAACCTGTTCACTCAATCCGATCACATTGGATCCAAAGGTTCATTATTTCCTTTGATAAAAAGACGTAGCTGGAAGGCAACACTTGTGGAATGTACGATACAAACGAGACAGCCGGTCTCGTTGTCCTGATGCAACTTTCAATGCTTTCCTTTCTACTTTAATTGTGGCTGCCTCTGACAACCTGATCTTTTCCTCTGTCTTAGTCCAGTGGAGAGTTTCAGGGGACAAGAAATGTCACCCTTACCCTATCTGTGACTGTGGACACGCCGATCCGGTTGATGTTTAACTGACCCCTCATTTCAGGGGGAGCTGGGGATGGACAACAAACAATGGTGTCGTTGGCGATGTTTACGGGGTGACACAGTGCCACAGCTGGTAGAGATGGTTCGATCCCAACCTCCGGTGCTGTGTGTGTGTGTTTGTGTGTTTGTGTGTTTGTGTGTGTGCATGCGTGTGTGTGTGTGTGTGTGTGGAGCTTGTATGTTCTCTCTGCGACAGCACGTGTTTCCCCCTGGTGCTCCAGTTTAGAATGTAGAACATAGAACAACACAGCACAGGAACGGGCCCTTCGGCCCACGATGTTTGAACCAAATAAACTAGTAATTAAAAGCCAAACTAAACTAATCCCTCCTGCCTCCACAAGGTCCGTCTCCCTCCATTCTCTGCACATTCATGTGCCAATCTACAAGCCTCTTAAATGCTTCTGTTGTATCTGCCTCCAACACCACCCCTGGCAGCGCATTCCAGGCACCCACCTCTCTCCAACACCACCCCTGGCAGCGCATTTCAGGCACCCACCTCTCTCCAACACCACCCCTGGCAGCGCATTCCAGGCACCCACCTCTCTCCAACACCACCCCTGGCAGTGCATTCCAGGCACCCACCTCTTACACAAAAAGTTTGCCCTGCACATTTCCTTTGAACTGACCCCCTCTCACCTTAAATGCATGCCATCTAGTATTAGATATTTCGACCCTGCAAAAAATACACCGGCTGTCTACTCTATCTGTGCCCCTCATAATCTTATAAACTTCTATCAGTCTCCCCTCGGCCTCCGCATTTCCAGAGAAAACAACACAAGTTTGTCCAACGTCTCCTTATATTTGCCCTCTAATCCAGGCAGCGTCCTGGTGAACCTCTTCTGCACCCTCTCCAAAGCCTTCACAATCATATAACGCGGCGACCAGAACTGAATGCAATGCTCTAGATGCGGCCTAACCAGAGTTTTATAAAGCTGCAACATAACTTCCCGACTCTTGAACTCAGTGCCTCGACTAACAAAGGCAAGCGCGTCACACACCTTTTTCTACCTTTATCAACCTGTGCAGCCACTTTCAGGGAGCTGTGGACTTGGACCCCAAGCTCCCTCTGTACATCAACACTGTTAAGGGTCCTGCCATTAACAGCGTACTGTCCCTTTACGCTTGATCTCCTGAAGTGCAACACCTCACACTTGGCCGGATTAAACGGTATCTGCAACTGATCTATATCCTGTTGTATCCTCTGACAGTCCTCCACACTATCCACACCACCACCAATCTTTGTATCGTCTGTGGACTTACTAACCCACCCGTGTACAATTTCATCCAGGTCATTTATATATATCACAAACAGCAGAAGTCCCAGTACAGATCCCTGCGGAACACCACTTGTCACTGACCTCCAGCTGGAATAAGTCCCATCAACCAATGTCCTCTGCCAATTTTGAATCCAAACGGCCAAGTCACTGGGGATCCCATGCATCTCAATCTTCTCAATGAGCCTACCAGGAGGGACCCTGTCAAACACCTTACTAAAGTCCACGTAGACAACATCCACAGCTCTGCCTTCGTCAATCATGTCGTCACCTCCTCAAAAAACTCAATCAAGTTAGCAAGATAAGTCTCGCCCCACACAAAGCCCTGTTGACCATCCCTAATTAGGCCATGGTTTTCCAGTGCTGATAAATCCTATCCCTAAGCATCCTATGTAATAGCTTCCCTACCACTGATGTGAGACTCACCAGTCTATAGTTACCAGGATTGTACGTATTTCCCTTCTTAAACAACATTAGCTACTCATCAGTTCTCCAGGACCTCACCTGTACCTAGGGAGGACAGGAAGATCTTGCTCAAGGCCCCAGCAATCTCAGCTCTTGCCTCTCTCAATAACCTGGGGTATATCCCATCAGGGCCTAGGGACCTATCTTCCTAAATGTTCTTCAAGAAACTATCTTCCTTAATCTCCAAATTTCCTCGCATATTAGCACGCTCCACACTGATCTCCCTATCCTCCACTTCCTCCTCCTTGCTAAACACCAGAGCAAAGTACTCATTTTGGACCTCACCCACATCCTCCACCTCCAAGCACATATTCCCTCCTTTATCCTTGACTGGTCCTACCCTCTCCCTTGCTATCCTCTTGCTTTTAATATAGGTATAGAATGCCTTGGGACTCCCTTTAATCCTACTTAATTCACGGCTCCTCCTGGCTCTCCTAATTCCCTTCTTGACTTCTTTTCTGGCTTCGTTATAATTCAGAAGAGCTCTGTTTGACTTTAGCTTCCTAAATCTTACATACATTTCCTTTTCATTCTCGACTAAACTCACTACCACTCTCGTGATCCAAGGATCCCTTTCCTTGCCATCCTGGTCCTTCCTTCTCACCGGAACATACCCGTCCTGTACTCTGTGCAGTTGGTCGTTAACCACCCTCTACATGTCAGATGCGGACTTGCCCAAAATCAGCTGCTCCCAATGAACTCTCCCTAGTTCCTGCCTGATACTCTCGTTGTTTCCCCTGCCCCAATTTAATGCTCTCCCGTAAGGTCCATGTTTATCCTTATTCATAGCTATCTTAAAACTTATGTTCACTGTTCCCTAACTATTTTCCCACTGAAAGGTCGGTCACCTGGCCAGGCTCATTTCCCAACACCAGGTCCAGTATGGCCCCGTCTCTAGTTGGACCATCTACATACTGATTTAAGAAACCCTCTTGGATGCATCCAACATATTCTGCCCCGCCTAAACCCCTTGCACTAAAGAGGGTCGCAGTCCACACTGGCGAGGTTCAAGTCACCTGCGACAACAACCCTGTGGTTCCCTCCCACATCCCAAAGACGTGCTGGTCAATGTAAGTTGACCAACTGGCTGCTGTAAGTTGTTCCTGGTGCTCAGGGAGAATAGTTACAGGGACAGTTACTCGGGAATGGAATTGCTCTGTGTGCCGGCATAGACTCGACGGGCTGAATGGCCTTCCTGTGTCTTGTTGGGAATTACAGAATAAAAATGGGATTAATTTAGGATTAATGCAATTGGATGGTTGATGGTTGGCATGGACTTGATGGGCTGAAGTGCCTGTTTCTACATCCAGAGGAACATTTCCTTTCTTTCTACCTGTCATACTGGCATTGGTATTGGTTTATTATTGTCACTTGTACTGAGGTACAGTGAAAAACTTGTCTTGCAAACCGATCGTACAGGTCAATTCATTATACAGTGCAGTTACATTGAGTTAGTACAGAGTGCATTGAGGTAGTACAGGTAAAAACAATAACAGTGCAGAGTAAAGTGTCACAGCTACAGAGAAAGTGCAGTGCAATAAGGCGCAAGGTCACAACAAGGTAGATCATGAGGTCATAGTCCATCTCATTGTATAAGGGAACCGTTCAATAGTCTTATCACAGTGGGGTAGAAGCTGTCCTTAAGTCTGGTGGTACGTGCCCTCAGGCTCCTGTATCTTCTACCCGATGGAAGAGGAGAGAAGAGAGAATGTCCTGGGCGGGTGGGGTCTTTGATTATGCTGGCTGCTTCACCAAGACAATGAGAGGTAAAGACAGAGTCCAAGGAGGGGAGGCTGGTGTCCTTGACACGCTGGGCTGTGTCCACAACTCTCTGTATTTTCTTGCGGTCACGGGCAGGGCAGCTGCCGTACCAAGCCGTGATGCATCCAGATAGGATGCTTTCTATGGTGCATCAGTAAAAGTTGGTGAGAGTCAAAGGGGACAAACCAAATTTCTTTAGCCTCCTGAGGAAGTAGAGGCGCTGGTGAGCTTCCTTGGCCGTGGCATCTACGTGATTTGACCAGGAGAGGCTGTTGGTGATGTTCACCCCCAGGAACTTGGAAGCTCTCAACCCTCTCGACCTCAGCACCATTGATGTAGACAGGTGCATGTACACTGCCCCCTTTCCTGAAGTCCATGACCAGCTCTGTTGTTTTCAAAAGTTTAAAACTAAGGTTGATTTTATCGAAATTCAGGAGATGGATGTCAGTGGCAAGATCAGCAGTTATTGTTCATCCCTAATTGCCCCTTGAGAAGCAAAATAACTTCCACAACAAACTAAACAACGATAAACATAACGACACTAGTGCAAGTTGAGGGAAATCGAATCTGAGGTAGTGTTGGGGGTTTTTAGGTGGGTTCAAGAACCTGACGGCAGTGGGGAAGAAGCTGTTGTTGAACTGTGAGGTGTGGGTCTTCAGGCTCCTGTACCTCCTGCCTGATGGCAGCATCGAGAAGAGGGCACGGCCCGGATGGTGGGGGTCCCTGATGATGGATGTCGCCTTCCTGAGACGTCGCCTCTTGTAGACATCCTCGACGGTGGGGGGAGCTGTACCTGTGATGGAACTGGCCGAGCCCCACCACTCTCTGCAGCCTCTTGCGATCCTATGCATTGGAGCCTCCGTACCAGGCTGTGACGCAATCAGTCAGAACGCTCTCCACTGTACATCGGCAGAAGTTTGTCAGCACCTTCGATGGCAGGATGGCCGAAGCCTGTGGTCTCTGGGCCTCCTGGATCGATTTACTAACTTGATTGAGTTTTTTGAGGAGGTGACGAGTGTGATCGATGAAGGCAGAGCTGTGGATGTTGTCTACATGGATTTTAGTAAGGTGTTTGACAACGTCCCACATGGTAGGCTCATCCGGAAGATTGAGATACATGGGATCCACGGTGACTTGGCAGTTTGGATTTGGAATTGCCCTCCCAGTAGAAGAGGGCAGGGGTGAATGGGACCTATTCTGACTGGAAGTCCGTGACTAGTGGTGTCCAGCAGGGGCATAAGAGGCATAGATGGACAGTTGGTATCTTTTTTCTGGGGTCAAAATGTCTAATACTAGAGGCCATGTAGTTAAGGTGAGGGGGGAGGGGTGGGCAAGTTTTTTTACACAGAGAGTGGTGGGTGCCTGGAACGGGCTGCCAGGGGTGGCGGCAGAAGCAGATACGATAGAGGGGTTTAAGAGGCTGTTAGATAGGCACGTGAATATGCAGAGAATGGAGGAATGTGGACGTTGTGTAGGCAGAAGGGATTAATTTAGTTAGGCATGTAATTCCCAGTTTAATTAGTTTAGCGCAGCATCGTGGGCCGAAGGGCCTGTTCCTGTGTTGTACTGTTCTATGTTCTGTGTCCTGTGGCAGTTCTCACCCCTCTCTCCTGAGCCAGTCCCACCTGAGGCTCTGGCAGAGTGCCTGCACAGTCCCTTGCAGGTTGAGGCAGGAATGATTGCACAGAACTTAAGTTGCAAATTAATCTTTCCGTGAAACACAGGCTCCCAGGTAACCTGACACGACTTGTCAGTGGAATGTGCAAAGAACTCAACATATTGGATTTGCGGTTGGCCTAAACTCATACAAATTGGTGGTTTAGTCCTTTCCTCTCTCTGTAACCACCCACTGCATCTGAATTCGGAACAGATAAAGGCTATTTGGCCCGTCAAGTCCACTCTGCTATTTGATAAGCTCATGATCTGATGTGACTTCAACTTCACATCCCTGCCTCTCCTCAATCACTTTTCACCCATCGCCACTTCCCTCCATCTTAATGATGTTCACTTCCGCTGCCCTTTGAGGAAGAGAGCTCCAAAGACTCACTGCCCTCTGGGAGAAAGAAAACATTCGTTCCATCCCACACGTCTGCCCTCATCTTCCCAAACAGAACAGTGATAGAGTTCCCTTGGTCTTCACATTTCACCCCGATCAGCCGCCGCATCCAACACATCATTCTCCACAACTTCTGCCAGCTCCAACGTCACCCTACCATCCTGAGGAAGGGTCCTGACCCGAAATGTTGACTGCCTGCTTTTCTCCACGGATGCTGCCTGGCCTGCTGAGTTCCTCCAGCATCGTCGTGTTCTTCATCTAGATTGCAGCATCTGCAGTCGAAGGACCCCCACCATCTTCCCCCCCTCCTCCCCTTGCTGCCTACTGCAGGGACCACTCTCTATATGACTCCCTGGTCTGTTTGTCACCTCCCACCCACCCCTCCCCATCCCCATGCCCAAGCACTTGCCTCTGCAGCCACAGGAGGGGCAGCATTCGTTCCTTCACCTCCTCCCTCACCACCCCCCAGGGTCCTAAACCACCCTTCCAAGTGAGGCAGAGAACCCGGAGGTTCACCTGCACCTCTTCCAACCTGCTCTGCTGCATTCAGTGCTGATGTGGCCTCCTCTACATTGGTGATCATCTTACAGGGCACCTGCACTCTGTCCGCAATGGCCGTCTGCAGCCTTGCGGTGCGCGTCAGTTTAACCCTCCTTCCCGTTCCCACGCTGAGCTGTCTGTCCTTGGCCTTCTCCATTGCTGCAGAGAAGCCAGACACAAACTGGAAGAACAACGTCTCATATCCTGCTTGGGTAGCTTACAACCCAAGGGTATGAACGTTGAATTTTCCAATTTTTGGTAACCCTCGCCCCTGCTAATTCTTCTCCATTCCCTGCCCATCTAGTTTGCTTCTCCCTTTGCTCACCTTCCCATCCCATACTCCTCCCCGCTTGGTACCATCTGCCCGTCATTCCCTCTCCCAATATGGTTCCACCAATCAGCTACCAGCTTCTGTCCCTCTCTTCCCCCCCCCCCACCTGGTTCCATCTGTCCATCATCTCCTCCTCATATGGTTCTACCAATCAGCTACCAGCTTTTGCCCCTCTCCTCTCCCCCACCTGGTACCATCTGTCCATCATCCGCTCCCCATATGGTTCCACCAATCAGCTACCTGCTTCTGTCCCACTCTACCCCGCCCCCCCCACCACCACCACCTGCTTCCATCTGTCCATCACCCCCTCTCCATCTGGATCCACCTATCACCTACCAGCCTCTGTCCCACCCCTCCCTTGTACTGCTATATACTGGCAATCAGAAGTCCTGGTGCAAGGCCTCGACCTGAAACCTTGATGTACACCTTCTGCCTCCACAGATGCTGCTTGACCTGCTGAGTTCTTGCAGCGTTCTCTTTTCTTTGTTACAGACTCCAGCATCTGCAGTCTCTTGTGTCTCTGCATCATCTTTGCCTTAAATAGGTGGTCCCTTAGTCTTAAAGTGTCTCGCAGTTGTTGGTTCTCCCACAAGAGGAAACATCCTCTCCACACCCACACTGTCAAGACCCCTCAGGATCCGATATACTTCAATCGTCCCCCCTCACTTCTCTAAACTGGTACCTAACCTGGCCAACGTTTCCTAACAAGGAAAGCCACTCATTCCAGGTGAGAGGGAGTGGTTGAAACAGCTAAGATCCGAAGGATGACGGTGAAGATGTTTCTTCCTCGTGGGATAATCCGGAACTAGAGGTCACTGTTTAAAAATAAAGTCGCCCACTTAATGCAGAGAGGAAGTAGATATTCTTTCTCCCAGAGTGTTGCCTGTCTTTGGAACTCTCTTCCTCAAAAGGACAGTATTTTTAAGGCAAAGGGAAATAGACTCTTGACAAGCAAAAGGTCACTCAGAGGATAGGGAGTAGAATGGAGGGGAGGCTGCAAACAGACCGGCTGTGATCTCATTGAATGGTACAGCAATCTTGAGGGACTGAGTGACCCACTCCTGCTCCTAATTCATGTCATCATACGAAGCGTTAACCATCCCCTCTCCTCTCTGCGCCAGTGCTGTCTGAGGTTCCCAAAGCACGACCAGCATTGGTGGCCCTTGGGGAGTTGTTTGTGGGATCCTGCTGTGCGCAGGCGGCAGGCTTCCTGGCGCCTGTATAACCCCTGCAGCTCTGGGTCAGATGAAACCTCTCGTGACATCGCTCACAGATTTGGAAGAGAGTTAGTCTGTGTTTATTTCTAGGAGCGTGGGATCACTACAAGCCAGGCATCTGGAGCACATCCTGAGCTGTCCCGTTAATTATTAAATTCCTAGCAGACGTCCTGTTGAACGGACATGGGCGCTGTGTGATAAGAGGATCCTTCTTTATCTCCCCAGCCAAAGGGAATGGTACTGAGCGTCCCACTGGGCTAGTGGTTCAGAGACTTGACCCTACCAGGGGTAGTTCAGAGGGGCAACAGATGCCAGGACTGGGTATACTTGCAGCCTCTGATGAGGGTAGTTGAGGCGTAGATGCGATGACCACGTACTCCCCCAGCCCCTCTTCAGGGGGCAATACATGCTGGAGGTGTGTATTCCCTTCACCTCTATGCAGGGGTGGATAGAGGTGTAATAGACACTGGGACTGACCTCAGGATCTACCTTGTTGTGACCTTGCACCTTATTGCACTGCACTCTCTCTGTAGCTGTGACACTTTACTCTGTACTTATTGTTTTTACCTGTACTACCTCAATGCACTCTGTACTAACTCAATGTAACTGCACAGTGTAATGAGTTGACCTGTACAATCGGTATGCAAGACAAGATTTTCACTGTACCTCGGTACAAGTGATGATAATAAACCAATACCAATACCAATGCTTGCAGCCTCTGGAGGAGGGTAGTTAGTGGGGTAAAACCTCTTCTGCCTACACTTCTCGCTGCCTCGGTAAAGCACCCAACTAAGACCCCTGGACATTCTCTCTTCTCCCCCCTCCCATCGGGCAGAAGATACAAAAGCCTGAAAGCATGTACCACCAGGCTTAAGGACAGCTTCTATCCCGCTGTTATAAGACTACTGAACGGTTCCCTTTTACAATAAGATGGACTCTTGCCCTCACAATCTACCTCGTCGTGGCCCTTGCACCTTATTGTCTGCCTGCACTGCACTTTCTCTATAACTGTAACACTTTATTCTGCATTCTGTTACTGTTTTCCCTTGTACCTCGATGTACTGATGTGGTGAACTGATCTGTATGGATGCATGCAAAACAAAGTTTCCACTGTAGCTCAGTACATGTGACAGTAATAAACCAATTACCAATAAACTCTGGGCCTCATCCACAACATCCTGCATTTAGAGAAATAAATGTGTTATGGCTTACAAGGAGGCCACTCGGCCCACTGAATGTATGCTGGATCACCATCTGTCCCATTCCGCCACCTATGTCCCTGTAAACCACTCTCTCCCGTGCCCCATCAACTCCCCCACATTCTGCCCCTCACCCACACAACAAGGGGGCAATTTACAGTGGCTGATTAACCCACCGACCCCGCACGTCGTTGGGATGTGGGAAGGAACCGGAGCACTCGGGGGAGGAAAACCCACAGGGAGAACGATATCTTTATTAGTCACATGTACATCGAAACACACAGTGAAATGCATCTTTTGCGTAGAGTGTTCTGGGGGCAGCCCGCAAGTGTCGCCACGCTTCCGGCGCCAACATAGCACGCCCGCAGCTTCCTAACCCGTATGTCTTTGGAATGTGGGAGGAAACCGGAGCACCCAGAGGAAACCCGCGCAGACACAGGGAGAACGTACAAACTCCTTACACACAGTGACGGGAATTGAACCCGGGTCACTGGCGCTATAATAGCGTTACGCTAACCACTACGCTACCTTGCCTGCCCATCGAACCCGTGTCTCTGGAAATCTGAGGCAGCCAATTCTTGTGACACTTTCTGCCCTTTTCTTGGCCTCTCCCAAGGCTATTTGGTCTTTTCCTGCATTCTGGGTTGCAAGAGTCACAAATTCAGCGTAGATGGGGGGAAGGCACCTTGTTTCCGGTCTCCTACTAAAGACTATGAGGTCGGAAGCTGCCAATGGCAACTTCCAAAGCAACTGGAGCCAAGTCCACAAAAGGCACTGGGAGTGTCCTGACAGACTGCGCTCGTTGCAACAGGAATGCAGCTGTTATTTGTACAAAGTGCTCCGGCCCTGCCTTGGAAAGTGTTTTATCTGTAACAGGACCCAGAGTGCTGGCATTCACTCCTCTGGTACTGCCTTTGCCGCAGTCAGGATCTCCTTCTGTCGCCAGGAGAGATGGTCACCTACAAGGTCACGGTGGCCACTGGGACTTCATACTACTCAGGAACCAATGACTACATCTATGTCACGCTGGTGGGAGAGAAAGGATCGAGCAAGAGAACCATCCTGGATAAATGGCTGTTCAATGACCTGGAGAGAGGAAGTGTAAGTGGAGGGAGGGAGGGATGGAGGGAGGGAGGGAGGGAGAGAGAGTGAAGGAAGGAGAGTGTGGTGAGAGAGGGGGAGAGAGTGTGTGAGGGTGAGAGACAGTATTGTGAGAGAGAGGATAGGGTGAGAGAGTGTGTCTGAGGGGGAGAGTGAGAGAGTAGGTGAGGAAAAGCAGGGTGTGTGAATGTTTGAGAGCAAGAGAGAGAGTGTGAAGTCTATGTGGAGAAAGGACATGTGTGCAGAGTGTGTGGAGGGAGAGTGCGTGCGTGGAGGGAGAGAGTGCGTGTGTGGAGGGATAGAGTGCGTGTGTGGAGAGAGAGTGCGTGTGTGGAGGGAGAGAGTGCGTGTGTGGAGGGAGAGAGTGCGTGTGTGGAGGGAGAGAGTGCGTGTGTGGAGGGATAGAGTGCGTGTGTGGAGAGAGAGTGCGTGTGTGGAGGGAGAGAGTGCGTGTGTGGAGAGTGCGTGTGTGGAGAGTGCGTGTGTGGAGGGAGAGAGTGCGTGTGTGGAGGGAGAGAGTGCGTGTGTGGAGGGATAGAGTGCGTGTGTGGAGAGAGAGTGCGTGTGTGGAGGGATAGAGTGCGTGTGTGGAGAGTGCGTGTGTGGAGAGTGCGTGTGTGGAGGGAGAGAGTGCGTGTGTGGAGGGAGAGAGTGCGTGTGTGGAGGGATAGAGTGCGTGTGTGGAGAGAGAGTGCGTGTGTGGAGGGATAGAGTGCGTGTGTGGAGAGTGCGTGTGTGGAGAGTGCGTGTGTGGAGGGAGAGAGTGCGTGTGTGGAGGGAGAGAGTGCGTGTGTGGAGGGAGAGAGTGCGTGTGTGGAGGGAGAGAGTGCGTGTGTGGAGGGAGAGTGCGTGTGGAGGGAGAGTGTGTGTGTGTGTTCGGAGAGGGAGTGTGCATGTGGAGGGAGATCGTGTGGAGAGTGCGCGTGTGTGGGAAGAGAGAGTGTGTGAGTGTGTGTGTAGAGAGTGTGTGTGGAGAGGGAGAGAGTGTGAGTGCGTGTGTAGAGAGAGGCACATGACTGTGTGTGAGGGACGGATGTAGTGTATCGATGTGTGTAACAAGAGCACCTTTATTCCTGACCATTCGCCACTGACCCTCCCCTGCCTCAGCAATGGCAACACAGCTTCCCCTTGGCAACGATCATCTCTGGAAAGGTTTTGCTGGGAGGGGCACCTGCTGTTTCTAAATGACCTGCTGGTTCAGGTAACCAGTGAGGCCCCGACCACACGAAGGTGTCTTACAAACTGCCTGCCGCACCAGTCGTGGGTGGCAGCGGGGGAGAAGCTCTACCCCTCTTTGCTGTGCGCATCTTTCCGTCGCTCACTGGACTCTCTGAGCTCTCGGGTCTGTTGTAAGACAGGTGCTGGGTCCGCGGAGGGCGGAGGGCACTGGATGCCAATGTGCCTTGTGCCACAAGCCAGCAGGATCAAGAGGGAGTCAAGTAAAACCTCCAGCACCAGTGGTCCGTCCAAGAACATAAGCGATAGTAGTGCGAGTGGACCACTCAGCCCCTCATTCCTGCTGTTCATGACTGTTCATGGCTGTTCTTTTACTTCAGTACCACTCTCCTGCACGATCTCCCTACCCCTGGTAACATCTAAAACATCCGACCATCTCTTTCATATGGCACAGAAACCAGCCCTTTGGATCATCACTTCCATGCCGAACGTTTGGCTCATCCAGAGGGACATAAGTGAGTGAATGGATGGGATTGTTCTGGGAGTTGGCCCGGCTTCAATAGACTGAATGTCAGAATCAGAATCAGGTTTATTATCACTGACATATGACGTGAAATTTGTTGTTCTGTCGCAGCAGAACAGTACAAGACATAAAAATTACTATATGTTCCCAAAAAATAAATAAAATAGTGCAAAAGAGGAATAACAAGGTTGTGTTCATGGGTTCATGGACCATTCAGAAATCTGATGGCGGAGGGGAAGAAGCTGTTCCTGAATCATTGAGTGTGGGTCTTCAGGCTCCTGTACCCCCTCCCCGATGGTAGTAACGAGAAGAGGGCATGTCCCAGGTGGTGAGGGTGCTTAGTGATGGATGCTGCCTTCTTGAGGCACCGCCTCTTGAAGATGTTCTCAATGGTGGGGAGGGTTGTGCCCGTGATGGAGCTGGCTGAGTCCACAACCCTCTGCAGCCTCTTGCGATCCTGTGTTGGAGCCTCCATACCAGTCAGAATGCTCTCCGCTGTACATCTGTAGAAACTTGCAAGTGAGCAATACAAAACATGTACACTTGAATTGTATAACCTCAAGTTAGAAAGTAAAGTGCTTAAAATGTCCGTCACTATTGATGCACATGAAGAGTTTATTTTCTTTGGTGGAGGAATCTCAACCAGAAAAGTGAAGAGCCAAGCCACTCAGGGAACCAGAAACAAAGGCAGGAAGAGGCCATTCAGCCCTTTTGTGTGTGTCCTGCCATTCAGTAAGACAATTACCCAGTACCCAGTACCATTACCCTGCACTAACCTTGTATTCCTCAATTCCCACTTTTTCACCAGAAACCTTTCCCCCATTCCCTCCCACCCACCAAAGCCATTTGAGGCTGGGAGTCGGCTGAAGTTTATCATGTAGTAGGCTTTTATGGGTGTGGAGGGATTGGGTGCCAAAGTGAGTCAAGGTACAACTCAACTCAAAGACATACTGGTAGGTTAATTGGCCAATGGAAATTATCTGTAGGGGGATTTCTCCGGCTGTAAATTACCCCTAAGTATATTACTCTTTCTGTAAATTACTCTTAGTGTGTTACCCCACTATAAATTGCCCCTTGTGCATTACCCCTGCTATAAATTACCCCTAAATGTGTTACTCCTGCTGTAACTTGCCCCTAGTGTGTTACTAGAACATAGAACAGTACAGCACAGGAACAGGCCCTTCGGCCCACAGTGTTGTGCTGAACAAATTAAGCTAATGACACCTAATCCCTTCTGCCTGTGTGAGATCCATCTCCCTCCACTCTCTGCACATTCATGTGCCTATCCAAAAGCCTCTTAAACACCTCTATTGTAAATGCCTCCACCCCCACCCCTGGCAGTGCATTCCAGGCACCCACCGCTCTCTGTGTAAAAAAGAACTTGCCCTGCACATCTCCTTTGAATTTACCCCTCCTTCCTTAAAATGCATGCCCTCTAGGGTTACATATTTCGACACTGGGAATAAGGTACCGGCTGCCTACTCTATCTATGCCTCTCATAATTTTATAAACCTCTATCAGATCTCCCCTCAGCGCTCCAGAGAAAACAACCCAAGTTTGCCCAACCTCTCCTCATAGCACACGCTCTCTAATCCAGGTAGCATCCTGGTGAACCTCTTCTGCACCCTCTCCAAAGCCTCCACATCCTTCCTGTTAACTCCATTGTGATTTATCCCTGCTGTAAATTACCTCTTGTGTGTTACTCCTGTTATGTGTTACCCCTTAGTGCAGGTAGGTAGTATAACAACTAAATGGGATTTGATGGGCATGTGTGAGGGAATAAATTGTAGGGAAATAAGGAAAGGGGGAAAGGGACTAGTGGGATGGCTCTGCTGGGAGCAGAGTTGGGTTAATGGAGCCCATTAACCCAATGGGCCCAACAGCATGAAAGCAGTTGAGTTAACTAAATGTTGGGCTAGGCTGCAGAGAGGATCAATGGTCTCTGACCACAAGTGGGTGCTTGCTGGAATAAGGAGAAAACATTTGCAGCTACCTGAAGGTGGATTAAGACTGCTGTTATCTTTGTTGGATCATTTAATGGTATTTGTGCAAGTAGGTGCAGTTCTCAGGGAATAGCAGTCAGCTTGGAGACACAAGGGACTGCAGACATGGAACCCGGAATGTGTAAAAAAAACAAACTGCTGGAGGAACTCAGCAAGTCAGGCAGAGCATGTGGAGGGAAATGGATGGTCACCATTTCAGGTCGAGACCCTTCAGCTGGATTGATGAAGTCAGCTTGCTCTCTCTCGATGACAGTAGCTAGCAGTGTGTTGGCTTCTTCCCAACATGGGAACACACCTCCTCCATCCCTGCTTCTAATTCTCGTGCTTCTGCGGTTGCTTGGAGCACCTCCAGCTGCCTGCCTTTGGAATTCCAGTTATTTGGCCACTGACCAACTCACCTCCGCAGCCAGAGTTCTGGGTCATTGATTGAGAGTTGTGAGTTCAAATCCCACCATGGTTTCTGGGGAATTAATTAGTTAATTAGTTCAATTAATTAGTTAATTTGTCTTTTAAAAATCTGGTTTTACTAACGGTATCCAAGTAACTAATGGATTGTTGTTTAAATGCCAGAATGCCTCTAATCCAGGCGTCATCCTGTTGAACCTCTTCTGCACCCTCTCTAAAGCCTTCTCATCCTTCCTGTTTACTCCATTGTGATTTACCCCTGCTGTAAACCCTGCTCTACCCCTGCTTTAGCCAGAAAATGCCGAAAGCATTCAACAGGTCAGGCAGAATCTATGCAAAGAGAAACAGAATTGATGTTTCAGATGAAAGATCCTTCACCAGATTGTGATGTTAAAATAGAAGCTGAAATATCAAAAGCAAGCATTAAACACTACTTTTTTATTTTAAATACCCATGTAATTTTGACATATTTTTGCAATGGTTTTTTCACAAAATGTCAACCCCGTTTCACTTTCTGAAGATGCTGCCCGACCTGTTGAGTGTTTCCAATATTTTCTGTTTTTATTTCAGATTTCAAGCATCTGCAGTTTTTAAAATTTACTGCTGTAAAAATTCATTTGATTAATTTACATGGTCCAGCCTTCACGTGGCATCAGTCCACTTGCGTGTTTGAGTCTTAAATGCCTCCTCTGGGGCAATTAGGGATGGGCAATAAATGCTGGCGTAGCTAGCAGATGCCACCTCCAGTGAGTGCATAAAAAACAAGAAGGATTTAGGGAGGGAACTCAAGGCCTGTGGACAAGATGGAATGATTAAATGTGATGTAAATTGTCACCTCGAGGTTCCTGCTAGGTACTCCTCTTTGCTCCCCTTTCTTATTCTGTAACACGACCTCTGCTTCGATTGGCCAGGTGCATGAATACAAGGTCGAAAGTGAGACGGACCTGGGCTGCATCTGGTGGGTGCAGTTGGACAAGGAGAGGTTCCTGGTGGAGGACAACTGGTTCTGCAGCTATGTGATGGTGCGGACGCCTTCAGGAGAAAGCCTCGTCTTCCCCTGCTACAGGTGGCTGTGTCATAATGACAGCGTCTGCATTCGGGAAGGACAAGGTGAGGCTGTGAGACAAGGGGGTGGGGAGGTTGGGAGGTGGGGAGGGTTTGGGAAAGAATTCCAGAGTTCAGGATTGAAGGCACAGACACTAGTGTTTAATCGTGGTGGTGAGCTGGTGGGAGAAACTAGAAGAACATGGAGATCTTAGAAGATTGTAGGGAACCCCAGTCCCTGTGTATATTGTTATGTACCAGCAACAAAAGAAACACACCGTCATGTATGTTAGAAACTATTTTATTAATAACTACTTATATTAATAAGAAAAGTAAAAATGTTAGATATTAAACATTAACCCCAAAACTAAACTCGAAGTGCAAATTCCCAAACCCCAAGTCCAGGAATAAGTCTCAAAGTTCAGTTCAGCAAGTCATCAGGTGAACCGTGAGCAAAGGCTTTTGCAAAACCACCGTTGACTGAAGAGAAAATGTAGAGAGAAATTACGAAATCCACATGTTCCACGATGGAACCCATACCACACCTCAATCACTGATGATCTCTATTTACTTTGTTCCAAAGTATCTGCCACCCCTAAGGCATTCGATATGTGGCCGTCCACACAAATACCTGTCTCCCGCTACAGGTTAACGACAAAGTGGACTCCACTTGTTTGCTCCAAAAATCCATACATTGTAGTGACGACATAGCCATTGTTCCTCATCCATTGTTATGGAGACCAGCAGTCAGTCTCTCTCACTCTCTCTCTCTCTCTTCTCTCTCTCTCTCTCTCTCTCTCTCTCTCTCTCTCTCTCTCCCCCCCCTCCCTCCCTCCCTCCCTCCCTCTCCTCACTGACTCACTGAGCAAAAACTTCAGCACGTTGTAATCTGCTTGCTGCCGTGATTACACCACACACACACCACTCTACTATACTATGTCTTAAATGAACATTCACCAAATAGCAACCTGATCCGTAACAATAGAGAGAACACCAGTCCCTGTGTAAATTACAGCGAACAGCAGCCCCAGGTATATTATGGAGAACACCAGACCCCATGTATATCAGAGAACAGCAGTCCCTGTATATGTTAGAGAGAATACCAGTCCCTGTGTATATTAGAGAGAACAGCAGTCCCTGTGTTTATTAGAGAGATTAGCAGTCCCTGTGTATGTTATAGAGACCATGTCCCTGTGTGTATTATAGAGAAGAGCAGTCCCTGTGTATTATGGAGAACACCATCCCCCTGTATGTTATGGAGAACACCAGTCCCTGTGTAGACTATAGATAACAACAAACGCTGTGTAAATTACAGACAACGGCAGTCCCGGTGTGTATTTCACACAACAGAAGCCCCTGCTTATAGCAGGCTCTGAATATATATTAGATAGAGTCGCAGTCGATAGTAGCGCTGTGTATGTTACAGGCAGTAGCGTCTGTGTAAACATATAATTTAATGTCAGACCTTGTGCAGATTATACCAGTTTCTGTAAGTCTGATTTCCCGAGCATGCCTGTGGACTGTATCATGTAAGCAGTGCTCTTCTCCCCACAGCTAAGCGACCCTACGATGACTCCCTGCCTGCTTTTCAGTCACACCGCCAGCAGGAGCTCGTGGAGAGGCAGAAGCTCTACAGGTAACGGGCGCTGTCAGCTCACCTGGGAACCTGAGGAAGGTCAAGCGTCCAGATCTGTTCCCAGAGACTCCTTCCCCAGGGAAGTTAATCCCAGATTCCATACCTCTGGATCTCCTACCATTGTGGGCCATGTGGCACTGAGGTTCTGTGGAGAAGTCCCCCTCTCTAATCCCATCCCATATAAATATTAGGAATCCCCATCCATTTAAACAGAGATCCCTTGCCTACAGATTAGAAGGAAAACATATTTATTTTTCAGTATATTTTGATGTGGTTTATTGCTGTTCATGTTTTTTAGAATGATTTAAAATAGTAAAAGCAATTTTAATAGTTTTTTTAAAATTCCCTGCAAATCAGTGATATAAGCATTAAACCACTTACCAAATGCAGGCAAATTGGAGTAGCTTAGATAGACGGCTAGGTCAGCATGGATGAGCTGGGCTGAAGGGTCTGTTTCCGTGCTACATAACTCTATGACTTATTATTGCAAAGCCCCAACAACCATGTGACTCTTGACAGGAGGTTGAAGCCCTAACCCTAATTTTGCCTCCTGTCAAAGGCCATCTGGTGTCCTGGGGTCTTGGGAACAGGAGCAACTCAGGCTGAGGCCTTCTCACCACCAAAGCCTGTTTAGGCACCTCCCATGTGCAGAGGATTAACCTGATTGGCTCTAGTAGGTGGGCACAGAGCGCAAACCCAACTGTAGCACCCGGGGGAACCCACGCGGTCACAGGGAGAACGTGCAAACTCCACACAGACAGCATCGGAGGTCAGGATCGAACCCGGGTCTCTGGAGCCATGATCCTGACCGTGTGGAGCACCGTGTGGATTTCCTCCCCGGGTGCTCCGGTTTCCTCCCACATCCCAACAACGTGCGGGCTCGGTGGACTAATCGGCCGCTGTAAATTCCCCCTAGTTGTGTGGGTGAGGGGTAGAATCTTGGGGGGTGGGAGAGTTGGTGGGAAGGTGGGGAGAGTAAAAGAATAGGGTTAATAAAGATGAACTCCTGATCTTCCAATCTACCTCGTCATGGCCCTTGCACTTTATTTGTCTACCTGCACTGCACTCTCTCTGTAACGCTATATTCTGCTATTCTGTTATTTTTTACCTTTTGTAACACCTCGAGGTATGTATGTACGGAATGATCTGTCTGGATGGCACGCAAAGTAAAACTTCTCATTGTATCTTGGTACATGTGACAATAATAAACCAATTACCATTTAGTATTTGATGGCCAGTATGGACTCAGTGGGCTGAAGGGCCTGGTTCTGCTGTATCACTATATAAATAGTGAGCAGGATCTTTTATCAAGGCCTGAGGGCACATAACCCATCCATAATGCGCCTGACTATCAGTGTAGGTTTGCAGTTTCGGGTCTCCGGAGGGGGATAACCTTCTGAATTTGGAACAGGGGTCTTTTCCCAGTGAGTTAGTGTCAGTACGTACACAACCACTGCCCACACCGTGTGCCGACGCAGCCTGCTTTGTGTTCTGCAGATGGAAGGTTTGGAAGCCTGGCATCATCAGGTGCATTGCCGCTGAAACAGAGGAGGATCTCCATCCAGATGTCAAGTTCGACAATGACAAGCGGACTGACTTTGAGAACTCCTTGCACTTGGCGTGAGTGCAGTGTTTGTTCTGACTCTTTCCTTGGGCTGCGGGGATTACGTTCAAGTGCGGTTGCAACAACGTAGGGTTGGGAAGGTGGGAATAGTTCCAGCGTGGAGGGAATCCATTCCCTGCAGGATTGAACCCGCGACACTGGAGCTGGTTCTACCAGCTGTACCACCCATAATGAGAACATTAATCAGCTCCGCTCTAAGTTATGGGGCCTGGGATTTTGGGGAATGGAGGGCAGGCCATGGCAGTGACCATTAGGGAGGCTGGAGAAGGAGAAGAGAGATCCTGGGACTGGACAACAGAGAGGTCAGTGTTCCCCTGGGAGTGGGTTGGGCAAACTGACTTATTACAGTGGATGCGGTGGGATCCATAATTTCCACAGGATTACAACTTGGGGAAGGTCTTGGACATTAATGATGTCTGGAGGGGTTTGGTGTACAGAGGGATCTCAGGGTCCAAGTCCATATCTCCCTGAAAGTGGCCAGGCAAGTAGACAGGGTGATAAAGGAGGTGTATGGCATGCTTGCCTTCATTAGTCGGGGCATTGAGTATAAGAGCAAGGAAGTCACGTTGCAGCTGTATAAAACTTTGTTTAGGCCACTTGGAGTACTGTGTGCAGTTCTGGTCACCCCATTACAGGAAGGATGTGGAGGCTTTGGAAAGGGTGCAGAAGCGGTTCACCAGGATGTTGTCTGGATTAGAGGGCATGTGCTATAAGGAGAGGTTGGACAAACTTGGGTTGTTTTCTCTGGAGCAGCAGAGGCTGACAGGAGACCTGATAGAAGTTTATAAAATTATGAGAGGCATAGATGGAGTAGACTTTTTCCTGGGGTAGAAATGTCACGTACTAGAGAACAAGCATTTAAGGTGGGAGGGGGAAAGTTTAAAGGAGATGTGCGGGGCAGGTTTTTTTACACCGAGAGTGGGGGGGGTGCCTGGAACGAGCTGCCAGGGGTGGAAGCAGATACAACAGTGGTGTTTGAGAGGCTGTTAGACAGACACATGAATATGCAGGGCATGGAAGGACATGGATCATGTGCAGGCAGAAGAGATTTAGTTTGATTTGGCACAGACATGGTGGGCTGAAGGGCCTGTTTCTGTTCTGTACTGTTCCACATTCTATGATGTTTCTTCTCCTCAGTTTAGGGGAACTCTTCCTGAAGAAGTTTGTGAACATGTTCGGAACATCCTGGCACAGTCTAGAGAGCTTTCAGAAGATCTTCTGGAGAGTCAAGAGTCCCATAGGAAGTAAGAAATTTGGAAATTGTGCAAGGATAAACACAAAGCCCAGGAGACTGGGCACAATGGTCAGGTTGCCAGGTGAATTGTCCATCCCAACTCTCGTAGGGTTCCAGGAAACCCTTTATCGGAATTTCAGGCCCATTGTCCTTTTCTCTCATGTTTACTTACGATATAGAGGGATTTGGCCATTTGATCCATTCAGTCTATTCTCAGCGCGATCCCGTCAACCCTATCCGTCATTCTCAGCAAAATTCCCTGTGGCCTATCCCTTGCACATTCCTCCCACCAGCCCCTGGAACAATTTACAGCGCCCAACTCACCACATCACTGGGATGGTGGAGGAAAGTGGAGCACCCAGTGGTAAACCCCTGGGTGGTGACAGGGAGAACGTGCAGACTCCGTGCACACACACACACACACACACACACACACACACACACACACACACACACAACCCAGTAGAATGCATTTTTCTAACAAAGAACATCACTCATCTGGTGAAATTCCTCTTATTTCTCCCCTGCCTCCACCATTTTCCAGTCTACGTGGTCAACCATTGGAAGGAAGATTGGTTCTTTGGGTACCAGTTCAAAAATGGTTGCAACCCCTGCTTGATTGAGAGGTGTAGGGAGATCCCAAAGAAGTTCCCTGTGACGGACGCGATGGTCAACCAGTTCCTCGGGGGATCCACATTGGAACAGGAAATGAAGGTACATCCTTGTGGCTGTTATTGTATTTGCTGCGTTACAACACTTCAAAGCAGTACGAGGGCAGCACAGTAGTGTAATGTGTAGAGATGCTACCTCGCAGCGCCAGAGACCCGGGTTCGATCCTGACCTCTGGTGCTGTCTGTGTGTGTGTGTGTGTGGAGTTCACACGTTCTCCCTGTGACCGTGTGGGTTTCCCCCGGGTGTTCCAGTTTCCTCCCACATCCCAAAGACGTGCAGATTTGTAAGTTAATTGGCTAGGCTAGATACAGTCCCAGGGCAGGGACATCATGGGTCACATGCGGAGTAAAGCTCCCTCTACACTGTCCCGTCACACACCCCCAGGGCAGTGACACCATGGGTTAGACACAGAGTGAAGCTCCCTCTACACTGTCCCATCACACACTCCCAGGGCAGGGATATCACAGGTTACTCACAGAGTGAAGCACTCTCTACACCATCCCATCACACATTCCCAGGGTCAGACACAGAGTGAAGCTCCCTCTACACTGTCCCATCACACACTCTTGGGGTTAGACACATAGTGAAGCTCCCTCTACACTGTCCCATCACACACTCCCAGGGCAGGGATATCACAGGTTACTCACAGAGTGAAGCACTCTCTACACCATCCCATCACACATTCCCAGGGTCAGACACAGTGTGAAGCTCCCTCTACACCGTCCCATCACACACTCCCGGGGTCAGACACAGAGTGAAGCTCCCTCTACACTGTCCCATCACACACTTGTAGGGTCAGACACAGAGTGAAGCTCCCTCTACACTGTCCCATCACACACTCCCAGGGCAGGGACAGCACAAGTTAGTTAATTCTATCCTCTTGAATTGCCACTGGTTTAAAGTTCTGTGCCAGAATTAGGAAGGACTCTCTGCTGGTTGTGGGGTGAAAGTTGCTCTCGCTCCTCTGTCGCTCAGTGCGGGTCTCCCTTGTCTGTGCACAGAAGGGAAACATTTACATCGTGGATTACAAGATCTTGGATGGAACTATCGGCAACGTGATCAAGGGGAAGCAGCAATACGTGGCAGCCCCCATCTGCCTGTTGTTCCAGGACCCCCAGAACAGGCTGATGCCTCTTGCCATTCAGGTAGGTCAGGGGAGGATTGGGGGATGTTGGAGGGACCATTACCTCGGCGTGGGGAATGTGCAGCTAAAGACAGGGAGGTGGAGAGAGGAAGAGACAGGGTGAAGGAGTGAGGAAGTGGGAGGGTGGCAGGCAGGGAAAGGAATGGAGAGAGGGAACAGGAGTTAGGAGGGAGGGAGAGAGAGGGGTAGGGGAGGAGGGGAGGGGGGACAGAGGTGGGAGAGAGGAAGAGGGAGGTGAGGAAAGAAAGGGAGTGAGGAAACAGGAGGAAGGGAAGGGGAGGGAGGGGAGAGGGATGGTGGGAGATGGGGAGGGAGGGGAGAGGGAGGGGAGAGGGATGGTGGGAGATGGGGAGGGAGGGGAGAGGGAGGGGAGAGGGATGGTGGGAGATGGGGAGGGAGGGGAGAGGGAGGGGAGAGGGATGGTGGGAGATGGGGAGGGAGGGGAGAGGGATGGTGGGAGATGGGGAGGGAGGGGAGAGGGAGGGGAGAGGGATGGTGGGAGATGGGGAGGGAGGGGAGAGGGAGGGGAGAGGGATGGTGGGAGATGGGGAGGGAGGGGAGAGGGAGGGGAGAGGGATGGTGGGAGATGGGGAGGGAGGGGAGAGGGAAGGGAGAGGGATGGTGGGAGATGGGGAGGGAGGGGAGAGGGATGGTGGGAGATGGGGAGGGAGGGGAGAGGGAGGGGAGAGGGATGGTGGGAGATGGGGAGGGAGGGGAGAGGGAGGGGAGAGGGATGGTGGGAGATGGGGAGGGAGGGGAGAGGGATGGTGGGAGATGGGGAGGGAGGGGAGAGGGAGGGGAGAGGGATGGTGGGAGATGGGGAGGGAGGGGAGAGGGAGGGGAGAGGGATGGTGGGAGATGGGGAGGGAGGGGAGAGGGAGGGGAGAGGGATGGTGGGAGATGGGGAGGGAGGGGAGAGGGAGGGGAGAGGGATGGTGGGAGATGGGGAGGGAGGGGAGAGGGAGGGGAGAGGGATGGTGGGAGATGGGGAGGGAGGGGAGAGGGAGGGGAGAGGGATGGTGGGAGATGGGGAGGGAGGGGAGAGGGAGGGGAGAGGGATGGTGGGAGATGGGGAGGGAGGGGAGAGGGAGGGGAGATAGATGGTGGGAGATGGGGAGGGAAAGGGACAAGAGGATGAAAAGTAAAGGGGAGGAATACAGGGAGGGAGAGGAGAGGAGGAGGAAGGCAGATGGGAGAGGGAGAAGAGGGAAGGAGACGGGGAGAGAGACAGAAAGTTCGGAGATGGGGTGCGAGAGGTGAAGACGGAGAGAGGGCGATGGAATGAGGAAGGCAGAGAGGGAGGGAGGGAGACGGAGGGAATGGGGGAAATTGATTGAGGAAGAGACGGAGAGAGGGTCAAATAGAGACAGAAAGGGTGCCTCAGAAAGTGAGAGAGAGGGAGGGTGGGGGGGAGAGGGACTCCCATGGGGCAAGTTGAGAGTAAAAGTGAGATTGAAGCTGAGGGAGAGGGAAGGAGGGACAGGGAACCAGCCTCGACTCAGTGGGCTGAATGGCCTCCAGCGCTGTGAGGGAATGGACAGCAACCAGAAGGGGACTGGGAGAGGGACTGGGAGAGGGACAGGGAGTGGGCACCATCAGAATCCCGGGGTCAGAGGCTCCCATTCCGGCCCAATATTCATGCCTTCAACCTCCCTCCTCCACAGCTCGGACAGCTCCCAGGACCCAACAATCCCATCTTCCTGCCCTCGGATCCGGAGAACCTCTGGCTGCTGGTCAAGATCTGGGTGCGGAGTTCCGATTTCCAGCTGCATCAGGTCGGCTTCCACCTGTGTGGGACGCACCTCCTCGGGGAGGTGTTCTGTGTCGCCACACTGAGGCAGCTTACCGCCGTGCACCCCGTCTTCAAGGTGAGGGGCCCCTTCCCTCTCTCCCTCCCTCTCTCCATCACTCTCCTCCCTCCCCCCCCTCCTCCCTCCCCTTCCCCTCCCTCCCTCCCCTTCCCTCTCTCCCCCTCCATCCCTCCCCTTCCCTCCCCTTCCCTCCCCTCTCCCTCCCCTCCCCTCCCCCCTCCCTCCCCTCCCCTGCCCTCCCTCCCACCCTTCCCTTCCCTCCCCCCTTCCCCCTCTATAGGGATAGGTTGCGGTCCCAAACCTGCCCTGGACAACCTGGTGACCCTTCCTTTCTTTTCTTAGCTTCTGACTCCACATACGAGGTACACACTGGAGATCAACACACGGGCCAGAAACGAACTCCTGGGCAAGAATGGTGTCATTTCCAGAGTAAGTCACCCCTTTCTTCTCTTGATCTCTTGAAACTTATTCACCAAGAGCTTCCGAATCCATCTATGCAAGGTTGCAAAATCTGTTTGACCAGCTCTCGATGCATGCAGAGTCTCTTTGCAGTCTTCTAGAATCTTCTACAACCCCCTGATGGGACAGAAGGGGGCTTTAGTTCAATGTCTTATCTAGAAGGCAGCACCTCTGACACTTCCAGAGGGGATAGGGAGGATGTGGAGAGGATGTTTCCTTGTGTGGGGAATCTCGAACATAGAACATTACAGCACAGGAACAGGCCCTTCAGCCCACGATGCCTGAGCCGACCATGGCGCCAACTTAAACTGTATATCTGCCTGCACGTGGTCTATATGGGCAGGCACGGTAATGTAGTGGTTAGCGTAATGTTATTACAGCGCCAGCGACCTGGGTTCAATTCCAGCCGCTGTCTGTAAGGAGTTTGTACGTTCTCCCCGTGTCTGCGTGGGTTTCCTCCGGGTGCTCCGGTTTCCTCCCACATTCCAAAAAGGCGTTTGGGTTAGGAAGTTGTGGGCGTGCTATGTTGGCACCGGAAGCGTGGCAACACTTACGGGCTGCCCCCAGAACACTCTATGCAAAAGATGCATTTCACTGTGTGTTTCAATGTACATGTGGCTAAGAAAGATATCTTATCTTATCTCCATTCCCTGCCCGTTGATGCATCTGTCTAAGCGCCTCTCAAACATTGCTGTCGTATCTGCCTCCACCACCTCCCCAGCAGCCCGTTCCAGCCACTCACCACTCTCTGTGTATAAAAAACTTGCCTCATAAATCTCCTTTAAACTTTCCCCTCCTCACCTTAAAGCTATGCCCTCTAGTGTTTGACATTTTCACCCCGGGAAATTGACTGTCTACTCTATCTATGCCTCTCATAATCTTAAAAACTTCTATTAGGTCTCCCCTCAGCAGCTCTGACACTCCAGAGAAAACAATTTTCTCCTTAAGGTTAATACTCGCCAAGCCAGGCAACATCCTGGTGAACCTCTTCTGCACCCTCTCCAAAGCCTCCACATCCTGCCTGTAACGGGGCGACCAGAACTGCACACAATACTCCACATGTGGCCTAATCAAAGTGTTATACAGCTGCAATGTGGCCTCCTGACCTTTATACTCAACACCCTGACCAGTGAAGGCAAGCATGCCGTATGCCTTCTTCACCACCCGATCTACTTGTGTTGCCGCTTCCAGGGAGCTGTGGACTTGCCCCCCAAGATCCCTTAAAACGTGTCCCCATCTAAGATGAGGTGAATCTTTGGAACACTCTTCCTCAAAGGGTGGTGGAAGCAGAGTGTGTGAATATATAAGGAAAGCAGTGGTGCAGCTAATTGAACCAACACCAGAGATCCAAGTTCGATTCTGACCTCCGGCGCTGTCTGTGTGGAGTTTGCACGTTCTCCCTGTGACCGCTTGGATTTCCCCCGGGTGCTCTGGTTTCCACCCACATCCCAAAGACGTGTGGGTCGGTAGGTTAATTGACCACATTAAATGGAGGTGAGTGGTAGAATCCGGGCAGGAGTCACTGAGAATAAAAAATGTTTTTAATATAGTATTGGTGTGAATGGGTCGGCACGGATTCAGTGGGCTGAAGGGCCTGTTTCAGGCAGAGGGAATTCGCTTCTTGAAAAGCAAGGGGGTGTAAGGTGACCAGGGTTGGCTTACTGGGGGCAAATGGGTACATAGAGTTGAGCTTATTATGCAGTGGACCAGGTTTGAATGGCTCTTGGTTTGTATACATCTCTAATAACAATTAAATTCTGAATGGAGGAATCTGCTTTGCTTTTTCCCAGGTGGTGGCCTCAGGTGGGCCTGGCCTGGATGCAGTTGCCCTGAAGGCCTGTCAGTCGTTCACCTACAGGTCCATGTGTCTCCCTGATAACCTGCAGGACCGTGGGGTCCTGGAGTTGAAGGAATACTTCTACCGTGATGATGGACTCCAAATCTGGTCTGCAATCAGCAAGTAAGTGCAAGACGGGGAGATCTGGATTACTTCTTTTAGTTGGGGACACAAGAGACGGGTCAGGCAGCATCTGTGGAGGGAAATGGACAGTCAACGCTTTGGGAATCAGAAGCTGGGGTGGATGAAGTGGGTTTCCCTGTTGATAAGAAGCCAAGACACACTGCCAGCCACTCTCATCTGAGAGGGAGCAAGCTGACTTCATCAGACTAGATGAAGGAGCTTGACCCAAAACATCGACTGTCCATTTCCCTCCATAGACGCTGCCTGACCCGCTGAGTTCCTCCAAGTGTTTTGTATCTTACTTTGTTAGATCTTTGCTGGGGCTCTTGGTGTTGTCCAGCACCCATCCCCTGAAGGCAGTGCTGAGCTGCCTCCTTGCTGTACCCCTGTCTGTCAAAGGGGGATGTGTTCTGCAATGGAGTACTCCTTTATTTTGTGGAAGTCTAATGCAGGGCCCATTTCTGTTACTTGGTGGTTAGCGTGAGCTCAGCCTCTGAATACAAGCGCTGTCTGTCCACAACTAGCCCCCAGAGAATGTGGCCTGCTTCCCATATCCTGGGTGCCTCCTCTCAGGAAGCGCAGTATTAATGATGAAATTTGCCCTCAGTGCATCGGACTTTGGCTTCCTGAGGAAAAAAGTGCATGAATGTCAGGACTCCCTACCTCATGGTCTACAGTCAGTCGTCATCCCTGCCTCCCCTTATTATGAGGCTTGCACGACCCACAACAGGTATGGCAAAGCACTGGAAAATTGCCATCTCTGCAAAATCCACCAAATTCCTCGGAAGGTCACGTGGACCGAAGTTAGTGCTCCCTCCCAGGTCAACATTCCAAACATTGAATTGGAATTGGTTTTCAGGGGCTATGGACTTTAACCCCAAGTCCCTCTACTTTTTAATGCTCCTTAGTGCCCTACCATTTACTGTATATGTTCTATTGAATTGAATTGGTTTATTATTGTCACATGTACCGAGGTACAGTGAAAAACGTGTCTTGCATACCGATTGTACAGATCAATTCATTACACGGTGCATGAGGCCTCAGTGATACTCAAGTTCACCTGCCCAACATCAAACTCCCAAAATGGACCATCCGACTTCTGTTGTGGGAAGAGATGACCAGATGAACACAGGAAAAGGTTCAAGGATGTGCTCAGAGAAGGGGTGCAACATCCCCATTTGGAAATCGCTGGATCACAGCGACTCAAAAGTATAGAAGGAGCATTCAGGATGGTGTTGAGAACGTTACCTCTCTGCCAAGAGCACACAGAGGTCCTTGAAGGATCGCACCTTTCTCCCAGACTCTCCCGCCTGTGGCAGGTCTGTGGGCTCCACTTGGAAGTGCACAGGCTGAAGTGGAGACAAGTCGTCCTCAAATCCCCAGGAGACACAAGAGACCTCAGGTGGAGCAAAAGAAAACTGAGCTGCTGGAAGGACTCAGCAGGTCGAGCAGCATCCGCGGAGGGAAATGCACAGTCGGTATAAAGAAGTGAGGGGAAGGAGTGGGGCAGGAGCTGGCAGGTGATAGGTGGATCCAGGTGAGGAGGGATTGATCCGCAGAAGGAGTCAGGTGAGGGAGGGAGGGTGGAAATAGTGATACTACCTGTCGTTTGCCAGCTCTTGCCCCGCCCACCCCCCTCACCTCTTTATACTGGCCAGATGAAGGGTGGCGACCCAAAGTGTCGACTGTCCATTTCCCTCCGCAGGTGCTGCCCGACCCACTGAGTTCCTCCGGCAGCTCGTTTCTTGCCCACAGGTTTGGCCTGAGGAGAGGAGAGAACTGGCAGCAGAAAACGAGGCCATTCTGCCCATCGACTCTATGCTGGTAGAGCAATTCCACCAGCCCCATGTCCCTGTTCTTTCACTGTCGTCTGGCAATTTATTCATCAAGTGCCTCTCCCATTTCCCTTCAGAAAACCTCACCCTGGATCATTGCCTCTCCCTGTACTTTTTCCACATTTTCCTCACCAACCCTTTGTCTCTTCCACCTAAAATTCCTCCTTTCTGGTCCACTCAACTCTCCCGCACAAGCCCGTCTTAAGTGGCTGTGGCTCCTCTGGTGAACAGTGCTGTTTGGGGCGAGAGTCACAGGGCTCAGACCCACGGACGATGGAGGAAGGGCGATGTATTTCCAAGTCGGGACAGAGTAGAGGGGCGGGCGTAGGTGGTGGTGTTCCTTGGAGAAGGGACAAGATGGCAGGGACTGCTTAACCGTTGCCCTGTCCCACAGGTACGTTAAGAACATCATGGGGCTCTACTACAAGAGTGACCGCGATGTGCTTGAAGACGTGGAGTTGCAGGCTTGGATGAAGGACGTGGTCCAAGAGGGGTTCACAGATCTTCCTGGAACTGGTGAGAGAAAGCTCCGGCTTTGAGGTATAGTTGGGTGGGAGGGTAATCGAGTGAGCGTAGAGAGACGCCAGTTGATGACCCCACTGTTAACCTCTCTGAAGAAGTGGACCTCCTCCTGAACCAATGTATCCCCTCTGTGTTTGGGACCTGAGGTCCGAGGGATGAAGTGACCACCAGGCTTTTACTGCTCATAGGCTGAGGACATTGATGGCGACACCAGCATTTATCGCCCATCCCTCATTTTCCCCTGAGCTGAGGTGGCGGTTAAGGGTCAACCGTCATGCTGGGTATGGAGTTAAGTAGAAGATGGATGCGTAAGAGCAGCCGATCTCTGTCCGTGTGTGAGCTGAGGTTTTTGTTGTGGCTTCAGGGTCAGTGTGTTATGACAGGGTTTATTTAAGGACCCAACTACCATAGTGGGAGGGTGCATCTCTATAAGTAGTCCAGCCGATCGGACACTTGGCCCGTACCTTTTCCCTGCTTTCTCCCGTGATACTGAGGGCAGCACAGTGGCACAGCGGGCAGAGCCGCTGCCTCACAGCTCCAGAGACCCAGGTTCAATCCCGACCTCCGGCGCTGTCCGTGTGTGGATTTTGTCTGCTCTCTCTGTGACTGCGATGGTTTCCCCCTGGTGTCACAGACAGTCATGGAGCATGGAAGCAGGCCCTTTGGCCCATTGAGTCCGTGCCGACCATCAAGCACCCATTTTACACCAATCCCAATTTATTCTCCCACATTCTCATCACTTCCCCCCTCCCCACCCCCCAGATTTGACACCTCACCCACGCACTAGGGGCGATTTACAGCAGCAAATTAACCCACCAACCTCCAGGATCCCGGGATGTGGGTGGAAACCAGAGCACCCGAGGGAAACGCACGTGGTCACAGGGAGAACGTGCAAACTCCACGCACAGACAGCACCTGGAGGTCGGGATCGAACCTGGGTTGCTGGAGCTGAGAGGAAGCGCCTCTACCGACTGTGCCACTGAAGGTGCTCTGGTTTCAACCCTTATCCTAAAGACGTGCAGGCTGGTATATCAATTGGCCGCTGTAAATTTCCACTAGTGTACCGGTGAGTGGTAGAATGTGGGGGGAGCTGGTGGGAATGTGGGGGGAATAAGATATCTTTATTAGTCACATGTACATCGAAACATACCGTGAAATGCATCTTTTATGTAGAGTGTGCTGGGGGGCAGCCCGCAAGTGTCGCCACACTTCCGACGCCAACATAGCATGCCCACAACTTCCTAACCCGTACGTCTTTGGAATGTGGGACGAAAACGGAGCACCCGGAGGAAAGCCTCACAGACACGGGGAGAACGTACAAACTCCTTATAGACAGCGACGGGAATTGAACCAGGGTCACTAGGGCTGTAATATTGTTACGCTAACCGCTACACTACCGTGCCCTAGTAATAAAGTTATCGATGAGGATGGGACTTGAACCCACGCGTGCAGAGCACAATGGATTAACAGTCCATTGCTTAACCAATAGCAAAAGATTAGTGAAGTTAGTTTATTATCGTCACTAGTACTGAGGTACAGTGAAAAACTTGTCTTGCATACCGTTCATACAGATCAATTCATTACAGAGTGCATTGAGGTAGTACAGGGTAAAACAATAAAAGAATGCAGGATAAATTGTCACAGCTACAGAGAAAGTGCAGTGCAGGCAGACAGTAAGGTGCAAGGCCATAACAAGGTAGATTGTGAGTTCAAGAGTTGTGGACTCTGGATGTGCCGGGGACCTGTTTCCATGCTGAATAATTCCAGCTGTTGCCTATCGAGGTTAAGCCGATACTTAACCTATTTTCTTGCTCCAGGAAGCTCAGGGATATGACCAACAGCTTGGCCAAAGAGTTAGATTTAAAGGTGCCAATGTCTCCAAGAAAAGAAAAGGGGTGGGGAGGCAGAGAGGTTTAGGGAGGGAGTTCCATAGTTTAGGGTCCAGACAGCCGAAGGCAGGGTCACCACTGGGGAGGAACTAAGAACCAGAGGAGTATAGAAGGGGGTTCTGTGCGAGGGATGGTGTTGGAGACCAAGTAGTGACGACAGAAACACTCAGCAGTTCCAGCAGCAGCATCTGTGGAGAGTGGACAAGTCAGCCTGACGGCCTTTCATCAGAACCTAGCAGCTCGCCGCTGCTTGTCTCTCCGCAGCTGCTGCCCGACCTGTGGAGTGTTCCCGGCATTTTCTGTCAGATTTCTGTCATCTGCAGAATGTTGCCTTTCAGGGACTAGGAGTCTGAAAGTTTGGAAACCCCCCCTCCTTCTTCCCAAACTCCTGGAGGGACCGTCTTTTCCTGGAGAGGGGAAGGTGCACTTGGGGCACTGCTACGAGAGGCGTCGACTGCCAGAGAGGAGAGGAAGAAAGGCAGGGAGGAGGAGGAAAAGGGGGTGGGATGAGGCTAGGATTGAGTGCAGGAATGGCAGTGAGTCCGATAGAATTGTGGGTAGCAACCAGGAAAACGGATTGTCCTGCAGGGACTCTCCCGAGGGGTTTTGTTGGTGTCTGTTGTCTAACACTATTTGCATTGGCTTCAGGATTCCCGGAGAGCTTTCAGTCCAGGGAAGAGCTCTTCAAATTCCTCACCACGGTGATCTTCACCTGCTCTGCCCAGCACGCTGCGGTCAACAATGGGCAGGTAAGGGCTCCTTTTCATTTCAGGTCCTCCCCACTTCCACCCCTCCCCAACGTGCCCCCTCCCCCGTCCTCCCCATTGGGGGTGGCGGAGGGGAGGAAATCTTGACATGCACCAGCTCCAGGGTGGGTTGTCTGGTTCTCAGTGTGAGGGGACGGCTGTTGAGCAGCACTCGGTGTGTGGGGGGGGGGAAGAATGGGGGTGGGGGTGGGGGGAATGGGAATTGGTGGGGGGGGGGGTCTGCTATCAGACAGGCCAATCAGAGCCAAGGGCTCATGCCTGCTATCCAGTGTCCTGGGGTGGGTGGGTGTGTTCCTGTCTCAGTAGAAGTGTCCGGAGCGTCAATGGGAAGGATCTCACTCTTAGCTGAACACCAAGGGGTACTGATTTAAAGTAACCAATAGACACAAGAGGCTGCAAATGCTGGGATCCGGACATTATCACCCATTTTCATCCCCCTCCCACTCCTGGGTCCGTCCACCTATCATCCACACGCTTCACCCACCGGAATCCCTCCCCCATCTGGATCCACCTGCCCTACATCTCTCCCCTAATGGTTCCTTCCTTCCTTATCAGAATCCAGCACTGCCAGCGCTTTGTGTTCCCACTTATCACCCTCCAGCCTCTGTGTCCACCTTCACCCTCCCCTCAGCTAGCTCCATCCGCCCCCTTTTACTTCTTCTGTCACCCACCTGCCTCTGTCTCCCCCTTCCCCATTTGTCCATCGTCTTTTATTTCTCCTCGGTCTACCAATCACCTACTGTCCCCTGTCTCACCCCTCCCCCTTTCTTCTTTGTACTGGCTATCTTCCTCCTCCAGTAGAACACCCTGACCTGCAATACGCAACACAGCTCACTTCTTTGTCACACATTAACAACTTATCCTCACAGCAACCCTGTCCTCACCCTATCACAGATATCTCCTTCGTCCTATCCATCCCTGTCCACATCTTCTCTCCAAATTAAAACTAATAAGAACAACAAATGCCAGAAACACTGGAGAATCTGTGGAAGGAACAACAATGCCAATGAGTCAATTCTATGGCCTTAGAACATGAAAACATCAGCTCCGTTTTTCCCTCCACAGATGCTGCCTGACCTGCTGAGTGTTTCCAGCATTTTTTGACTTTGTCTCAGATTTCCAGCATCTGTGGTTTTTTTTTCATTTTGATGATGTTCCGTCGTTGCACTCTTGACTCTTGAACATTGACCTTTCACCTGACAGTATGATTGGAGTTGTTGGGTGCCAAACTCGCCATGCACCATGAGGGAGCCTCCACCCACCTCCAAAGGAGACCGCTCAATAGATCAGCTCATGGATACCCTGCCCGATATGAGCCAGTCCGCTGTACAGATGGCGTTCACATGGCACCTGGGTCGACCTTTACCTAACAAGGTAGGCGATGCGACTGTGTGTGTGTGTGTGTGTGTGTGTGTACATATATATGTGTCTGTGTAGATGTATGTGTGTGTGTACATAATGTGTGTGTATGTGTGTGCGCGCGTGTATGTTTGTATGTACAGGTGTGTATATGTGTGTGTATCTATGTATGCACGTGTGTGTGTGTGTGTGTGTGTGTGTGTGTGTGTGTGTGTGTGTGTTACAAAGCCTGTCCAAACTTAAGGGGCCGAGGGGGTGTTGAGGGATTCCATTGTCAGAGGCTGAGGAAGGGTCGAGGGAGTACCTCGCCGGAGGTTGGTGCAGGTTCCGGGCACTCCCTCGTCCCCTAGACTGAGATGCAGCTGTAGCACCTCTCCCTACAGAGGTCACTTCCTGCCCTGCGCCCTGATCTCTCTCCACCACTGCTCTGATGGGCTGCCCCATCTGTCCAACACCCCACCCCAACCCTAACCCCTGCCCACCCTCACCGTGCCTCTACACCTCCCCCATCCCGCCGATCGGAGCAGGCCGTACCCTGACGCCCCGGATCAGACCAACAGCTGACCCTGGTGTATGTCGGGGCATTCCCTGCAGTAAGTCTCAAGGTAGCCACGTGTGGTGTGGAAATGCCCATGTTAGCTCACTCGTGGATGTTCGTGTGCACGTGTGTTGAATGAGCACATGGACTGTGTTACAGGCCTGTATGACTTTATCGGGAGGGTTCGGATGGCTGGGGGAGCTGGGAGGGTGGTCCGCAGTCAGCTGGGCACGATCACTCAGCCTGCTTGTCCACTCCCTGCCTGGCCTGTTGTCCATCAGGTTGGGAATGGAGCACACCCAAACCTGTGCTGCATCAATGGGGTTACACCCCTTCCCTCGTCCTCTTCCCCTCCCAACCCCTCCCTTCCCATCCCCGTCCCTCTCGTCTCCCTCTCCGTCTCTCCTCCTTCCTCTTCCCTCCCTTCTCCCCCTCCCCCTCACCCTGTTACTCTCCCCCACCCTCTCCTCTCTCCCTCTTGCCCCCACACACCCTCTCCCCTCGCACCCTTTTCCCCTTCCCGTCCCTGCTTGCCATCTTTTCGTCCCCACTCTCCCCTCCCTCATCCTATTCCACTCCCCTCCCACCCTTCCACTTCCCTCCCATGACCTATTCCCCCTCCCCTCCCTCTCCCCCTCCTCTCCTCCTCTCTGCTGTGCCTCCATTCAGACTCCTGTCCCGGGACGATGGGGCACCACGTCCACATAGAGTCACTCGGACAGGGTGCAGCCCAGCTGCTGGGGACTATCAGGGAGCTAAGCTCGTCCGATCCCGTAGAAATTCCACCCCTCTGTAACCCTTCCCGTCTGTAACCCTTCCCCCAGATCCTGCTGGGCAGTTTCGAGGAGGAGTACTTCACCGAGCCGGATGCCAAAAAGGCCATGATGGAATTCCAGGAGGACCTGAAGGAGATCGAGCGACGGATCGAGGACCGAAACCAGGGCTTGGACCTCAAATACCAGTATCTGCAGCCCAGCAATATCGAGAGCAGCATCAGCATCTGAGTCCTGCTCTCCCCACACCCCAACCACTCTCCACTGGGACCCCCAGTCATAGCGGGGAAGAGGAGAGTATCCCTTCACCTCCTAGGCTCTGTGTTGGAGATAGAGGTGGGGCTTGGGGTTGGAGTTAGGGGGTTAGGGTAGGTGATTAGGGGTTGCGTTAGAGGTTAGAATTAGGGGTTGGGTAGAGGTCACAGCAGTTAGGGTTCGGGATTAGGGTTAGGTGTTGGGGTTAGTGTTAGGGGTTATGCTTAGGGACTAAGGCTCTGTGTTACAGGTGGAGGTTATGGCTAGAGTCAGTGGGTATGGTTAAGGATGTGGGATAGGGTCGGACTTTGAGTTTAGGGTTGGGGTTAGAGGTAGGAGTTTGGGTTTAGGGTTGCGGTTCGGGGTTGGTGTTTGGGTTTAGGGTTGGGGTTCGGGGTTGGAGTTTGGGTTTAGGGTTGGGGTTAGGGGTAGGAGTTTGGGTTTAGGGTTGGGGTTAGGGGTAGGAGTTTGGGTTTAGGGTTGGGGTTCGGGGTTGGAGTTTGGGTTTAGGGTTGGGGTTAGGGGTAGGAGTTTGGGTTTAGGGTTGAGGTTCGGGGTTGGAGTTTGGGTTTAGGGTTGGGGTTAGGGGTAGGAGTTTGGGTTTAGGGTTGGGGTTTGGGGTGATAGTTTGGGTTTAGGGTTGGGGTTAGGGGTAGGAGTTTGGGTTTAGGGTTGGGGTTCGGGGTTGGAGTTTGGGTTTAGGGTTGGGGTTCGGGGTTGGAGTTTGGGTTTAGGGTTGGGGTTAGGGGTAGGAGTTTGGGTTTAGGGTTGGGGTTAGGGGTAGGAGTTTGGGTTTAGGGTTGGGGTTCGGGGTTGGAGTTTGGGTTTAGGGTTGGGGTTAGGGGTAGGAGTTTGGGTTTAGGGTTGAGGTTCGGGGTTGGAGTTTGGGTTTAGGGTTGGGGTTAGGGGTAGGAGTTTGGGTTTAGGGTTGGGGTTTGGGGTGATAGTTTGGGTTTAGGGTTGGGGTTAGGGGTAGGAGTTTGGGTTTAGGGTTGGGGTTAGGGGTAGGAGTTTGGGTTTAGGGTTGGGGTTCGGGGTTGGAGTTTGGGTTTAGGGTTGGGGTTAGGGGTAGGAGTTTGGGTTTAGGGTTGGGGTTAGGGGTAGGAGTTTGAGTATCAGGTTGTGGTTGGGGGTTGAGTTAGAACATCCTTCGTGTAGCGGGACAACAGGATGACACGCAGTGCTCCAAGTGTGGCTGAACTAAAGTTTTGTACAGCTGCAACATGACCTCCTGACTCTTATCTCAACACCCCAACCGTCAGAGGGAAGTCGGTTTTTCACGGAGTGTAGGGTTCAGAGTTAGGGGTTATAGTTAGGAGTTGTTGAGCTGGCATCTGGCTAACCTTCGAGAGACGTGCATTAGGGTTAGGTGTATGGTCACCCTCCCAAGTCTACGCAGGGAGCTTGAGGTGTAATGGAAGGCTCCACACCAGACATGCACGATGGCAATGTTGGTTGGGGAGGGTTGGGTTTTGGTATCTTGGGTTATTTAGAGTTTCATCACCACGACTCAACCCAGAACATGGGACTCCAGACATCTTCTCCCTCTTTCCTGACCACCTCCACTCACCCCCAGTGGACCTGACCCATCCTCACATAGGATTAATAAGGGGAGGGGAGAGGGGATGAGGAAAGAGCAGGTAGCTCACGAGCCTTCTCCCAGACACTGAAGGATTTCTGGACTTCTGCCTTTCAAGACATAGAAGTAGGAGGAGACCATTCAGCCCCCTCATACCTGCTTTCTCATCCATGGCTGGAGTACTTATGGATACATTTGACCTCTTGCTTCTGCGTCTGAGGTTCCCACTTGCTTCAATAAGGCATCCATTGTCCCAGTGCCCAAGAAGGGTGAGGTGACCTGCCTCAATGACCACCGTGTCGCCTTCCTCACTAACCCTATAACTGTTGGTTCCCTCAGAGTCATACCGAGATACAGCAGTGAAACAGGCCCTTCGGCCCACCGAATCTGTGCTGACCACCATGCACCTATTTTTACACTAATCTCACCCTAAACCATTTTATTTTCCCCACATTCCCATCAACTCCATCCAGGTTCTACCACGGGGGGCAATTTCAAGTGGTCAACACACTTGCATATTCTTGGGATGTGGGAGGAAACCAGAGCACCCGGCATAAACCCACACGGTCACAGGGAGAACGTGCAAACTCCGCACAGAGACAATGCCGGATGTCAGGATTGAACCCAGGCCCCTGAAGGCATAAGGCAGCAGCTCTGCCAGCCGCACCACTGTGGCACACCAAATTTCTGGAAGGTCTTTTAGCCCCATTCTTCATTAAGCTTCTCCCCAGTGATGAGATAATCGATCCCTTGCATTTGTAGAATGAGTTGTATCATGTGAGCAGATCCCTCAAGATTCATTTTATTAACATTACTGTAGATCTTTGTAACTTCGCAATATCCCTGCTATTGATTGAAGAATGCAAATTATTGTGATTTTTAAAAAAATTTCATTTTATATCGTTTCACCACTATTGATATCCAATAAAACACAATTTTCCAACTGCTGTGTCTGGGTCCAAAGGTGATGTAAAACTGTTCTGATACTACTGAAGAATGATTGGTGATCTTCATGAAATGTATAAGATCTTGACAGAAGTTATGACATGGTAGATGGTGAGATGTTTCCTCTAGTGGGAGAGTCTCAAACAGGGGGACATTGTCACTAGATTAGGGGGCAGACATCTGAGATGTGGACAAACTTCTTCTCACAGAGGGTGGTGAATCTCTGGAGTTCTCTATTCCCATGGGATCTGGAGGCTGGATCTCTGGGGGTATTTAAAGAGGAGTAGCTCATCACCACCTGTGATTCGTCCAACGACAGTGGTGTCATCAGCGAGTTTGTGAATAGCATTGGAGCTGTGCTTAGCCACACAGTTGTGTGTGTATAGGGAGTAGAGCAGGGGGCTAAGCACGCAGCCATGAGGTGCACCTGTGTCGATGGGCAGCCCGGAGGGGATGTTGTTACTGATCCTCACTGACTGAGGTCTGCTGATGAGGAAGTCGAGGATCCAGTTGCAGAGGGAGGTACAGAAGCCCTGGTCTTGGTGATGAGTTAGGATGGGATGATTGTGTTGAATGCCGAGCTGTAGTCGATGAACAGCAGCCTGGAGTATGTGTTCCTGTTGTCCAATGGTCCAGGGCAGGGTGAAGAGCCAGAGAAATCACATCTGCTGTTGTGTTGACCTGTTGTAGCGGTGGGCAAATTGGAGCGGATCCAGGTCATCTCTGAGGCAGGAGTTGATTCACACTGTAACCAACCTCTCGAAGCGCTTCAGTACGGTCGATGTAAACACTACCGGACGGTAGTCATTGAGGCAGGTCACCTTGTTCTTCTTGGGCACCGGTACAATGGATGCCTTATTGAAGCAGGTGGGAACCTCAGACTGCAGAAGCGAGAGGACAAATATGTCCATAAATACTCCAGCCAGTTGGTCTGCACAGATCTTCAGTACTCGGCTGGGTACGCCATCTGGACCAGACGCCTTTCATGGATTCACCCTCTTGAAGGATGCCTGGATGTCGGCCTCAGAGACTGAGATTCCAGGGTCATCCGGAGATGTGGGGCTCGTGTGGGTGTGTCATAGTTCTCCCTATCAAAGCGTGCATAGAAGGCACTGAGCTCATCGGAGAGTGATGGGTGGCTGTCATTTATGCTCCCCGATCTCGCTTTGTAGGGAGTTATGTTGTTCAAGCCCTGCCACAGCTGTCGGGCATCCATCTGTGATTCCAGTTTAGTCTGAAATTGCCTTTCTGCACTTGCAACGGCCTTCCAGGGGTTATACCTGGATTTCTAATATGACTCTGGATCACCAGCCCTGAGCTCCACAGATCTAAGCCCTCAGCAGCTTACGAATCTCCAGATTCATCCAGGGGTTGGAATAATGGAATAAATCAGATTTCGAAAGTCGATGTGATTTTTTTCCCTCCATTACTGACCTAAAGCCTTCAGGGGAAACATTAAATGTGCTTTAAATCCAAGAACTGTATTTTTTAAATTAAATTGAAACTTTGACCCTTGAAAACCATAAGTAAAACCCACAGCGTACTGTATGCAGAACTGAGTGATTCTGAGTAGGGTGTTCTGCATTCAACACACGGTGGTGCAGTAGAGCAACTGCTTCACAGGGCCGGAGACCAGGGTTCGATCCCGACCTCCGGCACTGTCTGTGTGGTGTTTAACCGTTCTCCCTGTGACTACGTAGGTTTCTCCCGGGTGCTCCGGTTTCCTTCCACATCCCAAAGTCATGCAGGTTGCTGGGTTAATTGTCCACTGTAAATTCTCCCTGGTGTGTGTGGGTGAGGGGTAGAATCTGGGGGTACTTGATGGGAATGTGGGGAGAATAACATGGGATCGGTGTAAATGGATGGTTGATGGTTGGCACGGACTCGGTGGGCCAAAGGGCCTGTTTCTGTGCTGAATGACTCTACGGCCTTGTTGTTTGTGGAGTGAGAAACGCAGTCACAGGGAGAACGTGCAAACTCCACACAGACAGCTCCAAAGGTCGGGGTCGAACCCGGGTCCCTGGAGCTTTAAGGCAGACAGAATGAAGGTTCAAGTTTATTGTCATGGGCATAAATAGCCAGCGTATAAATGCCACGAAAGTGAGCTTTTAGCAGCAGCAGCAGCACAGTACATTACAAACATAAATTACATAAATTTAAATAAACAGAAATTACACACAACTGACGCCACAAAATAAACAGAACGACACTGGTGCAAGTTGAGAGAGAGAAAAAGAAATCTAGTCCCAGGTAGTGTGAGGGTTTTTCAGGCCAGTTCACGAACCTGATGGGAGTGGGGGAAAAAGCTTGATCTGCGTGTCTTCAGACTCACCTCTTGTGAATGTAAAAGAAACTACAGTAAAATCAGAAGGCATTTTTTTGGGTATAAATCGAAGTGCAGATCTCACCAAAAACACATCTCAACAACCAGACACTGAGCCGAGAGTGCTGGAATTTTGGCCGAGAAGTCTTTAATTTTATTTTTTAACCAAAACAAATACTATTAATTCCAAAATTGTTTTTACAAAATAAACTTTATTCATAATAATAGACAAACTATATACAATTACAAAACAGAGCAACCCTTTACATTCTTGTACAGATTATTCATTAGTGTTACCTTTTTATATAGAAAACAGCACCGATGCCACACATGTGGCTCCCTGGCCCCTTATTTACAATATTTAGGGGCTTTCTCGCCTGTCTCCCGCCCCTCCCTCTCCAGTGGCAGAAAAACCCTAAACTGTAGTCCTTCCCCACCGAGCCTTTGCATTGGCTGCGCCCAGCTTCAGTGCGTCCCTCCTGTACCCCAAAATAGGTTAAAGATTGGCGAGAATCACCCAAATCACTTTACGAGTTCTGCCCTCCACCGTTCACCCTTTAAGAGTCACATGATGTTCAGCAAGTGATACACTGGGGCTGTGCCACTGTAGCACAGGCGAGGGAATGTTGGCTGCGAGGAGATAAAAGGCTCTGACTTACTGCTGAGTGACATGCAGTTGATCTGTCCAGAGTGTATTGAAGTATAAATATGTGTTTGTTGCAGGGGCCGTGCGGCTGTTTTTAAGGGGGTCTGTATTTTTGATTGCTGGGATCCTCTCTTCAGCCCCCGCCCCCCCCCCCCCCCCCCGTCAGTCATTGTGTCCAGGGTTGATCCATTTCACAATCAGCTGGTTTGTTACATTCGCTACCAGGAAGAGGAAGGAAGGGGCGGCCGACAGCTGGGAGATGGCGTCTCTCTTGTGCTGTGGGCCCAAGCTGGCGGCTTGTGGCATTGTCCTCAGCATCTGGGGAGTCATTATGTTGGTGAGTCACCTTCACTCCGGGTGCCCAGGGGAGAAACTGACCGCCGGGAACCCGAGTCAGCTTCACATGACGGTTTCAGGCACATTCTGGGGACCGACTGTGAAGCGTCGGTGGAAAGAGTTAACGCTTCAGGTCGAAGGTTTAGCTGGTATACATTCTGTCTCCTGCGGCTCTCTACCCTGCCTTTTGGTTTGAGTACCATTCGGGTTGGGCTGCCCCCTCCTCTTAACCCCAATTCGAGTATTTCCAGATTGGTTTACTTAATCCAGGTTTCGTCTGCTCCCTCGGGGTAGGTGGAGAACCCCAAGGTGCTGGGGAGAGGGGTTATTCCCGTTTCTTCCACGCCAAAATGAAAATAACCTGGCTCTTTATCACATTGATCCTTAGACTGAGGAAGGATGTACTTGACTGAGAATTTCTCTTCACTGTTTCCAACCAAGGGATGGGGGAAGAGCAATGCAAACTGGATAGGAAAGGTTCAGGGGTATATAGGCTAAATGCAGGCAAATGGAACTAGTGTAGTTGGGAATCTTGGTTATCGTGGACCAGTTGGTCTGTTTTTGTTATGTATGACTAAATATTTATTTGCCTTATTCCCACTTTATTGGTAAATCACTTTTTTTGTGTATTGCTGCAGTATCTACAGAATTTCTTGTCACTGTTTATTGGTACCAAGCATTGTTTTGTGTATTGTAATTTTTTTTTGTTTGGATCTGAGTTACTGGTAAGGCCACTGTTTAATAACAATCCCTAACTGCCCTTGTGGTGGTGAGCTGCCCCCTCGAACTGCTGCAGTCCTTCTGGGGAGGCGATGAAGGGACGATGATGTATTTCCAAGTCGGGTTTGGTGTGTGATGTGGAGGTGAACCTGCAGGGATTGGTGTTCCCGTGTCCCTCCTTCCACTGACCTCAGTGGTGGAAGTCACAACCAAACGTAAGTAATAAACACTCCCTTGGATGATCAGATCAACAGAGAGTAAAGTAATACAAAAGAAAGGCACCTGATGAATGTTGTAAAGAATTTGTGATGCAGATTGAGGCCATTCGGTCCATTTCAATTGACACAGATGCAAAAGAATTGCTCAGCCTAATCCCTGCTCTCAGTACTGGGTCCGTGACCCTGCAGAACACTGCTCTTCACGTACACACCCAGGTACTGTGATGGTCTCTGTCTCCACCACCCCCTTCAGGCTGTGAGTTCCAGACCCCCCACCACCCTTCTTTCTTACACTGGGCACGGTTGGAATCTGGAACAGACTGCCTGTATGTGTGGTGGAGGCAGGTTCCTTCATGGACTTCAAGAGGGGATTGGATAAATATTTGGTGATGGATAAACTTTGCAAGTCCCTGGAGAAAGGGATGGGGCTAGAATTAGGGAGCTAGTACAGAGAAGATGGGTTGCATGGCCTCCGTCTGCACTGTAACCACTTTGAAGGCCATCTCCTGAGAGCAGAGGGTCGTACAGCACGGAAAAAGGCCCTTCGGCCCAACTGGTCCATGCCGACCAAGATTCCCATTTAAGCTTGTCCCGTTTCCCTACGTTTGGCCCACATCCCCCCTCTAAACCTTTCCTATCCATGTACTGTCCAAGTGCATTTTAAATGTTGTTAATATACCTGCCTCAACCATTTCCTCTCGCAGCTCGTTCTATATATGGACCACCCTCTGGGTGAAAAGTTTCCCCTCGGGTTCCTGTTAAACCTCTTCTCACCTCAGACCTATGCCCTCTAGTTCTTGATTTCCCCAATGCTGGGAAGCAGACTGTGCACATTCGCCCTGTCTATGCCCCTCATAATTTTATATGGGGGAAAAGAAAGCTCAGGGGATCTGGAGCAGGCTGCTCGGTGCAGGAGTTTTGTGTTTACACTCCAACTATATAGGCCTGCCACAAACAAGCTTGGTCTAAACCAGCACATGCAGGACTGGACGTTGTCTGCGATCTGCACTTGTGCGAATCTTTCGTTTTGCAGAACCTTTTTTTTTAACCCAGATATCGGTGGGAGCAGGGAACATGCTCCCACTGGGAATGGCTGAGGTGCACGTCCTTTGAAGAGTAGAGTTCAGAGTTCAAGGTTATTGTTGTGGGTACACATACCCAGGATATAAAACCATGAAAATTAGTTTTTTTTGCAGCAGCAGCACAGTATATTAGAAGAAGATTTCTTTATTAGTCACATGTACATCGAAACACACAGTGAAATGCACCTTTTGCGTAGAGTGTTCTGGGGGCAGCCCGCAAGTGTCGCCACACTTCCGGCACCAACATAGAATGCCCACAACTTCCTAACCCGTACGTCTTTGGAATGTGGGAGGAAACTGGAGCACCCGGAGGAAACCCATGTAGACACAGGGAGAATGTACAAACTCCTTACAGACAGCGGCCGGAATTGAACCTGGGTCGCTGGCGCTGTAATAGCTTTACGCTAACCTCTACACTACTGTGCCTGCCAACTTGCACAACAAAATGAACATAATGACATTAGTGCAAGTTGAGGGAAATATAACGTTTGATGGCTCTGGGCCTGTACTTGCTGGAGTTTAGAAGGATTGGGGGGGGGCGCGGGGGCGTGGGGGATCTCATTGAAACCTACTGAATATTGAAAGGCCCGGATAGAGTGGACGTGGAGAGGGTGTTTCCAATAGTGGGAGAATCTAGGACCAGAGGGCACAGCCTCAGAATAGAAGGATGTCCCTTTAGAACAGAAGAGGAGGAATTTCTCCAGCCAGAGGGTGGTGAATTCTGTGGAATTCATTGCCACAGACGGCTGTGGAGGCCAAGTCATTGCGTGTATTTAAAATGGTGGTTGCTAGTTTCTTGATTAGCGAGGGCGTCAAAGGCTACGAAGAGAATGAGGTTGAAAGGGAAAAATAAATCAGTCACGATCGAATGGAGGAGCAGACTTGATGGGCCAAATGGCCTAATTCTGCTCCTTTGTCTTATGGTCTCATAGTCTGAGTAGTGTTGGGGGTTTTCAGGTGGGTTCAAGAACCTGACGGCAGTGGGGAAGAAGCTGTTGTTGAACCTTGAGGTATGGGTCTTCAGGCTCCTGTACCTCCTGCCTGATGGCAGCATCGAGAAGAGGGCATGGCCTGGATGGTGGGGGTCCCTGATGATGGATGTCGCCTTCCTGAGACGTTGCCTCTTGTAGACGTCCTCGACGGTGGGGAGAGCTGTACCCGTGACGGAACTGGCTGACTCCCACCACTGTAGCCAGGTTTACAGAGGGGAAACCCAGCAGATGGTACAACCACAGCTGGGGCACTGCATCTGGTTTTAGCCTGCATGTTTTAAGGGAGGATAGGTTGTCACAGGAGGCGGTTTGCTGGGTTGACCTCCTTTTGAGCAGATTCGGGCCCAAATTCAATAGAACGAGAGGTGATCTTACTGAAATATCTAAGATTCTGAGGGGGCATTGATTGGGTGGGTACCCTTGTAGGGAGGGTAAGCTGGGGGCATGGTCTCAGATCAGGGGGAATGTCATCTAAGATGGAGATGATTTCTTTTCTATGTTCAGACAGCCGTGAGTCTTTGGAATTCTCTCCCACAGGGAGCCATGAAGGTGTAGTCCCTGAGTGTATTTGCGGCAGAGGTGGGCAGATATGTAGAGAGCTGGGTGTTCTGGGGAAACGGGCAGGAGTGTGGAGCTGAGGCCGTGGATGGTAGAACAGGCTGGAGGGGCGGATTGGCCAGTTCCTGCTGCTGTTTACGTGTGACGTAGGCCATTTGGCCCATTGGTCCGTGCTGGTTCTCACCAGACCAATTGCATCAGTCCCATTCCCTCTGCCTAATTCCCTGTATCCCGCAACTTGCTCTCTTTCATAATTCCCATCGATTTTCCCCCTTTGATGCTTTACGTTCACTCGGGGTAACAGTGGCCAATTAACCTCCCAGCATGTCTTTGGGATGTGGGAGGAAATGGGGAGAATGTGTGCAAACTCCACACGAACAGAGTATCTGGGGCTGTGAGGCACTGACTGCTCCAAAGCTTTCACGTCCTCTCTGTAATGGGGCGACCAGAACACCACACAGTTCTCCAAACGTGGCCTAACCAAAGTTTTCTTCTGTTTAGCTGCAACGTGACTTCCCAGCTTTTATACTCAAATGCCCTGACTGATGAAGGCAACTTTGGCTCCTACCTAGTTATGTTGGGAAGTGAGTTCTGAATGGGCAACCAACCTTGTATTATTTAGATATTTAATGTTTTTATTAGTCACATGTACATTGAAGCACACAGTGAAATGCATCTTTCTGTGTTACTGAGAGTGTGCTGGGGGGTAGCCCGCAATTGTCGCCAAGCTTCTGACGCCAACAGGGCATGCCCACAGCTCCTATCCTGGAAGTCTTTGGAATGTGGGAGGAAACTGGAGCATCCGGAGGAAACCCATGCAGACATGGGGAGAACATACAAACTCCTTGTAGACAGCGGTGGGAATTGAACCTGGGCTGCTGGCGCTGTAATAGCGTTACGCTAACCGCTACACTACTGTGCCGCTATACTTCTGGGCCACTGATCCAGCGGTATTGGCTCAAAACTAGAGGGCATGGGTTTAAGGTGAGGCACTGTGAGATGTCCATAGGGGAATGCTGCCGACTAGCACATTTGAGGCTGCAGGAGTACACGCTGTGGGATGCACTGAAGCTGGGTGTAGCCAACTCAAGGGCTTGATGGGGAAGGATGACAGCTTAGGGTTCCGCCACAGGAGAGGGAGGGGTGGGGTCAGGTGAGGAAGCCCCTTAAATATTGTAATAAAAATGAGTTTAAGGTGTGAAGGGAAAGGGGTCCTGAGGGGCAGGATTTTCCACAGAGGGTGGAGGGTATATGGAACGAGCTGGCAGAGAAGGTTGAGGACAATGACTATAACTTGGCAGCGCCAGCACTTATCTCCATCCTTAATTACCCCTGAACTCAGGAGGACCATTGGAGTCTCAAATGCTGGCCTTATCCAGGATGGCCTCGAACCCTCCTTAAAACTCATTGGTTTGCCAGATTTTTACTCGACAACAATTCAGAATCATGGTGCCTATTTCCAGAGTTAATCACAGGAACTTAAATTCCTCGTTGACCTTGGCTGGATCTGAATTCTTGTCTCCGACTTGCTGGTCTGTACCTTGAAGACTCATGGAGGGTACGGCGCAGAAACAGGCCCTTCAGCTCATTGAGTCTGTGCGGTACATCCACCCATTGACACTAATCCTGTATTATAGGAACATAGAAAACCTACAGCACAATTCAGGCCCTTCGGCCCACAAAGCTGTGCCGAACATGTCCCTACCTTAGAAATTACTAGGCTTACCCAAAGCCCTCTATTTTTCTCAGCTCCATGTACCTATCCAACAGTCTCTTAAAAGACCCTATCGTATCCGCCTCCACCACCGTTGCCGGCAGCCCATTCCACACACTCACCTCTCTCTGAGTAAAAAACTTACCCCTGGCATCTCCTCTGTACCTACTTCCCAGCACCTTAAACCTGTGTCCTCTTGTGGCAACCATTTCAGCCCTGGGGGAAAAAGGGCTTTTTAATCCCATTTTATTCTCTCCCACATTCCCATCAACTCCCACCCCCCGCCCCTGATTCTACCCCTCACCAAACATACTAGGGTGACAATTTACAGCAGGCAATTAACCCACTGACCCCCCCCCCCCCCCCCCCCCCCCCCACACACGTCACGGATGTGGGAGGGAACCGGAGCACCCGGGGGGGAAAACTTGCGCGGCCGCAGGGAGAACGTGCAAACTCCACACACAGACGGTGCCGGAGGTGGAGATTGAACCCGGGTCTCTGGAGCCGTGCTGTACATCCAATGAAAGTGATCCATCAGAAGTCCAAGAAAGGACGGGCCGAGTGGCCTGCACCCCCGTGTGCGGGGTGTGGAGGTTTGGGTAAAGGAGCAGACAGTGGTTGCTGGGGTAACGTGTCTCTCCGTCACATTCTAGGCCCTCCTCGGAGTCTTCTTCAATATCCACTCGGCGGTGCTGATCGAAGATGTCCCGCTCACTGAGGAGGACTTTGTGGAGTGAGTGTTTTGGTGGTGGGGAGGGGAGGTGTGGACTGGATGATGTGGTGTGGTGTGGGGTGGGGAGGGGAAGGGGAAGAGTTTGGAATTGCTTTCTCCTGATTGGCCCACGCCGTGTGGTGGATCGGCACGAGAAGCTGGTGAGTGATGGCGGGATTGATGAGGCGTTGGACCGCGCTGCCCTGCACTCTTGGGGGCTCGTGGTCTCAAACCCTTGGTGGTGCCAGCTGAAGGCATGGCTCTGACCTAGCCGGTGTCCGGAATCCTGCTCTCCCCCTCCTGATAGACAGCCCAGAGACGTCCACCATTTGAGAAGATGGCGTCCCTTTCTGACCTCCAGCCCCACGCCCACCACCTCTCCACAGCCGTGTGTGGTCCGTGGACCATTGCTGATGGCACTGCATTCAGAAAGAGGTCCTGAGCTGTGACTCCATTGACCAGTTGCTGTTGGGGAAAGCCAACTGCTCCCTTGGATCTCAAAGGATCTTTCTGTGAAGGAATCCTCGCTGGTCAGACTCTGCCATGCTCTCCCCTTCCAGGCGTTGCCCTTGGAGATTGGTTTGTCTTCTGGAGTGGCAATAGAGTGAATAAAGGGTTAACTTGCAAGGACAAACTGGGCTTGCATTGTTGGGGGGGGGGGTTAATTGGGGTGTCGATGAGGTGGGGAGAGAGACCTTGGGGTGGGGAGGGGTAGAGGCATCTGCAACTGGGGTTTGTGGGGGTTGGAAAGTGGGGAAGGGAGATCTGAGTCCGGGAGGGATGGGAGGGCGTCGGGATGTGGAACTGCTGGCTTGCTGATGGTGGAATGGGGTTGGTGGGTCCAGAGTAAGTAGTGATTAGAACCATAGAACAGTACAGCACACTACAGGCCCTTCGGCCCACAATGATGTGCCGACCTTCAAACCTCGCCTACGACTATCTAACCTCTACCTCCCCCATATCCCTCCCCCATATCCCTCTATTTTAAATTCCTCCATATGCTTATCTCGCAATCTCTTGAATTTGACCAATGTACCTGCCTCCACCACTACCCGAGACAGCGCATTCCATGCCCCAACCACTCTCTGGGTTTAAAAAAAAAACAACTTCCTCTGATATCTCCCTTGAACTTCCCACCCATTACTTTAAAGCCATGCCCTCTTGTATTGAGCATTGGTGCCCTGGGAAAGAGGCGCTGGCTGTCCACTCTATCTATTCCTCTTAATATTTTGTACACCTCTATCACGTCTCCTCTCATCTTCTCTCCAAAGAGTAAAGCCCTAGCTCCCTTAATCTCTCCTCATAATCCATACTCTCCAAACCAGGCAGCATCCTGGTAAATCTCCTCTGCACCCTTTCCAACGCCTCCACATCCTTCCTATAATGAGGCGACCAGAACTGGACACAGTACTAAGTGTGGTCTAACCAGAGTTTTGTAGAGCTGCATCATTACCTCGTGGCTCCTAAACTCGATCCCACAACGTATGAAAGCTAACATCCCATAAGCTTTCTTAACTACCCTATCCACCTGTGATTGGAGGGTGGGACAGATTTTGAGCTGGAGGCTGGGTGTGGTTTGTACAGTGGGGAAGGGGAGGGGGAAACCAGGATGGTCAGCTGAGTGGGTGGGTTATTTAGACTTTTAACCCTTTAACCGACATCTACTCTCTGCCTCTCCCACAGGAAGTCCCCGGCACGAATCTACCGACTTTACGAGCAGGTCAGCTACAACTGCTTCATTGCTGCTGGAATCTACCTTGTGCTGGGGGGCTTCTCCTTCTGCCAGATCCGCCTGAACAAGCGCAAGGAATACCTGGTCCGCTAAAACCGACCCCTCTCCTTGCCCCTTGATTTGATGGAACGCCACACCCTCCCCTTTAAGTGACCTGCTGTTACCATTTAATCATTCATTTGAAATCTTGCTGCTCTAACAAAAAAAAATTGTCTGATATTTCACTAGCTGGAGGGAGGGAGGAGGAGCGACTGAGTTAAATGTAATTAAATTTGTTTGTCTTGTTTTTTCTTGTGTGTGCAGAATAGGGGGTGAGTGGGAAAGTGGGGGGGGGGGGGGGGAAATCCTCCCTGATCTGCCCAAGTGAGGGTGGAGGGCAATTCATAAGGGACCTGGGGAAGTTTCTACTGTTGATATTCTTAAAGAGGCCACTGGTAGTTTGTCATCCATCCCCATTTTGATCAGGATAAATCCCTCCCAAGAACTGGCCCCTTTTTCTTTGGGATTGCCTGCGAAGCACCAGGACAGGTGAAACAAACAGCTTGCAGATTTATGTCCTTGTTTCCATGGACGCTGTTTAATGGGTTCATTGGAATTTCCTGCCTTTTTTTTCCTCTCTCTCCTCTCCCACAGGTCCAAATTCCAGTCCTTTTTTGAGAATGTGGGAGCAGTGAACCATGGAGAGTGTGTTTGTGTTTTAACTTGAATCTTTAATGAAAATTAAACATCTTTTAATTTTGTATTTGAAGATTAAATTACTGAGATACAATTTTGTTAAGTACGGAGACACTACCCATTTTGTAAAATCCGATTCTGGGGTGCACATCACTACCTGCCCCTTTAAGATCTTTTATTTCCCCTTCTCAATCTGCACCGTCCCCATTCCATTGTGACTAATTCTGCAGCCATACACGTCTGCAAATGTTCAGCTGAAACCCTTGTGGGTTTATCTGTGTCTAAACGCTATGTAGTTGTTTCTGGTTCAGTTTTGATGTTGGTGTGTGTGAAGACACCATTTTTGCACAAATGTCAATGATCCATTGTTTGGAAGAACAAATAGAATTGCAATAAAATGGTTGCCATTCAGCCTTGCGTGGGTTAACATGGTTTCTCTACAGTTGTTTGGGTGTGCCTGCTGTTGTGTGAAAATGCATGCTTGTCCTGCAAAGAACACAACTGATCCTGATGAAGGGTCTTGACCTGAAACGATGACTGTCCATTTCCTTCCATAGATGCTGCCTGACCCGCAGAGTTCCTCCAGCATCTTGTCTATTGCTCCTGACCTTCTCCAGATCTCTGCGTTCTGGCCGTGAAATCTTCCCTGCTTTTAACCCTTCCACCACTGGTCGCTGTGCCTTTAGCTGCTGAAACCCCCAAAGCTCTGAAATTTCCTCCTGAAACCCTTAAGATACTTTTTATTTATATATTAAAAAAAAAAGAAAACTTGGCTTTTTATTAAGTATCTGCTAGTGTGGCACTCTGCCAGATTTTACCTCCCTGTTACATTGGAGGAAGGCCATTTGGCCCATTGTGTTTATGCTTAACCTTGGAACCCATTATCCTGTAATCTATTCTGTCGAGCATGCCATTCAATGTTTTGTTTTCCCTGCCCTCCTCTCCTCCACCACCACCCCACCCCCCAACCCCCCAAGCGCAATTTGCAATTCTCCTGCACTGGGGCAACTCGTAGTGGCCAGTTTACATTCCAGCACACCCTTGATGTGGGAGGAAACCAGAGTACCCGGAGGTTGGGAAGTTGTCACGGAGAGAACGCAGGCCACCGGAGGTCAGGATTGAACCAGGGTTGGTGCAGCTGAGAGGCAGTAGCTCTACTTGCTTTGCCACCTTGTGTTAGTACTTTGTGTGAAGCCTCTTGGAGTATTATCACTACCCAGGTTCAATCCCGACTTCAGGTGCAGTCTGTTTCCTCTCTGTGTGAATGTGGAACGGTACAGCACTAGAAAAGGCTCTTTGGCCCATCAGATCTGTGCTGACCATGATGCCAATCTAACTTGTCCCATCTGCCTGCACATGATCCACATTCCTCCATTCCCTGCCTGTTTGTGTGTCTGTCTAAATGCCTCTTAAACATTGCTTCTACCACCGAACCTGGCAGCAAATAGGGGAAAAAAAAACCCAGCCCCGCACCTTTCTTTTAAACATTTTCCCTCGCTGGCCTTAAACCTATGCCCTCTAGTTTTTGACATTTCCATCCTGGGCAAAGAGACTGACTATCTACTGTACCTATGCCTCTCATAATTGTATATTCTTCTATCAAGTCACCCCTCGGCCTCTGATGTCTCAGAGAAAACAATCCAAGGTTGTCCAACCTCTCCCTGTAGCTAATACTCTCCAATCCAGGCAGCATCCTGGTGAACCTCTTCTGCACCCTCTCCAAAGCCTCCACATCCTTCCTGTAATGGGGTGACCAGAACTGCACGTGGTTCTCCAAGTGGGGCCCAATTAAGATTTTATAGATCTGCAATGTGACTTCCCAACTTTCATACTCAACACCCTGATCCATGAAGGCAAAAATGTTCTACTTACTTTGCGTTGCCAGTTTCAGGATTGGCAAGCAGCAAAGGAAGCCATTTGGCCCATTGTGTCTGGGCTGGCTCTTTCAGGCTGAAAATCTATCCAGCCTGATTTGGTTCTGGGATGAGGGATTACAGCTTCCAGACTAGATTGGAGAAGCTGGTGATGTTCTCCCTGGAGAGAAGGTGGTTGCCAGGAGAATTGAGAGGCAAATTTGAGGTGAGGGTGATAATGTTTCCATTAGCTGGTGCTATGTGAAGCAGGGTGTCTAGATTTAAGATTGTGGGCAAGTTTGGGGTTGGGGGGGACTATAGGATGTGAGGACAAGCTTTTATACAAATTGAGTGGCGCAGCAGGTAGAGCTGCTGCCTCGGAGCGCCAGAGACCTGGGTTCAATCCTGACCTCTGGCGCTCTGGGTGTGTGTGTGGAGTTTGCGCATTCTCTTGGTGACTGTGTGGGATTCCCCTGGGTGCTCTGGTTTCCTCCCAAAGAAATCCGGGTCAGTGGGTTAATGGGCTGCTGTAAATTGCCCCCTAGGTGTGTAGGGGAGTTGTAGAGCCTGGGGGTAGTTGATGAGGAATGTGGGAGGAATATATAAAGAACCAGGATTAATGTAGGATTAGTGTAAGTAGGTGGTTGATGGTTGGTATGGACTCAAAGGGCCTGTTTCAGTGCTGTATCCCTTGTTGACTCTGCTATTCAGTGGCATAAGCAGAGGTGGTCAATGATTTCAAAGCACAATTAGAAAAGACCTTGAGGAGGAATAAACTTCAAAGTAAGAGGGTAAGATTGGGTCTGGGTGAATCATGCTGTGGAGAATTGGGATAGATTTGTTAGGTTCAATAGTCTCCACCTGTGCTGATATATATATTTGCGGAATCATTATGGTTTTGCACTGTGTCTTTCTCCAGTATTTATCCAGTTCTTTTACTGCCTTCTTTGGATAGCATTTTCCAGATCACAACAACACACTGTTTTTTTGCTTTAAAGAAATGATTCTCCTCATACTTCTGTTCCTAATTGACTACATAGCTTGCTGTAACTAAGAGTCACCCACATCAATGCGAAGGCTAAACTAGATAAAGATGACCAATTCTTGGCCTTGAAGGTTGTTAGTGACCTGGATAATTTTCACAATAATCGGGTGAAGTCAAGGTCAAAGTTGATTTATTGTCATAAGCACAAGTATATGTAAGCTTTACATTGCTCCTGTGCAAACTTGCAGCACTTCACAGGCCTGTCACATCATATAAGCACCATTCAGAAGGAAAAAATAAATTAAACATAAATTATACACAATTTTTACAAGAAAAAGCACGATTAGAAAAAAAAACAGGTCCATTTTAATGCAAAGTGATCAGAGTGGTCACAGTGTTGCTAAACTGTAATGGTGATTAAGGTTTTGCTGGTTGGTTCAAGAACCGAATGGTTGAAGGGAAGTCGCTGCTCCTGAACTTGGTGGTGTGGGACTTCAGGCTTCTGTACCTCCTGCCCGATGGTAGCTGCGAGAAGATGGTGGGGTCTTTGATGGTGGATGCTGCCTTCTTGAGGTAGAGCCTCCTGTAGATATTACAGATGGTGGGGAGCGATATGCCTGTGATGCATTAGACAGTGTCTTACATTCCTGTGGATGCACATGGTTCTTGTTAATGATTCTGATTTAATTATGTGAATTTAAAATGTCCAAGTTGGGATGGTAGGATTTGAAATTCTGTTTTGGGATCAGTTCTTCATATCTCTGGATACTAGGCTAACAGTTTAACCACCAACTTGCAATTCATTCCACATACTTTTGAAGGCAACTGCAGCTAACAGTCATGTACCATTTAGTGTTGGTGACCAAAGCTAACTTTCTTAAATACCTAATTTTGACTAATTTTTGCTCTGCCTGCTTCATACTGACTTGTGAGAGGCCACATTAGAGTAGGGGGGATGGATATTTTCAAGCCAGAAAATATTTATCCATTCATTCTTATACTTACAGGAGGGGAAGACTTTGCATCCTCCAAGCAAGTCATGATAGGAACAATTAGTTAATGAATTATGCTGAGGGCTATGTTCAGACCAGATGGTACAGACAATCTCTGGTTCTCATCGATCTAAGGTTGTACATCAAATACAGTCTCAATCTTTGCTTCAAGGAGAACAACTTCAACAATAACACTCAACGTCAGCAAGACCAAGGAATTGATTGTGGACTTCAGGAAGGGGAAGTCCGGAGAACACACACCAGTCCTCACTGAGGGGTCAGCGGTGGAAAGGGTGAACAGCTTTAAGTTCCTGGGCAGCAACATCTCAGAAGGCCTATCTGGGCCCAATACATTGATGCAATCATGAAGAAGGCTCGCCAGTGCCTCTACTCCGTTAGGAGATTTGGTATGTCACCAAACACTTGCAAATTTCTACAGATGGAGAGCATTATGATTGGTTGCATCACTGCCTGGTATGGAGGTTTCAATGTGCAGGAGGCTGCAGAGGGTTGTAGACTCATTCAGCTCCATCATAGGCACAACCCTCACTGCCATCGAGGACATCTTCAAGAGGCGGTGTCTCAAGAAGGTGGCATCCATCACTAAGGACCTTCACCATCCAGGACACGCCCTCTTCTTGTTACTACCATCGGGCAGGAGGTACAGGAGCCTGAAGACCCACACTCAACATTTCAGGAACAGCTTCTTCCCCTCCGCCATCAGATTTCTGAACGGTCCATGAACCCATGAACACCACCTTGTTATTTCCTCCTTTGCACTATTTATTTTTGTAACATAGTAATTTTTACATCTTGCACTGTACTGCCACCACAAAACGACAAATTTCACGACATATGTCAGTGATCATAAACCCGATTCTGATTCTGAACTTCCAAGTTTTCCGGTGTAACCCTGTAGCTGAGGTCATTGGAAACCATTCCAGTAAATCATTTTTTGCAGCCTTTCCTACCTAAATTTAAATGACCAGGATAGGACACAATGCTCTTGTGCTGTTTAGAGTGGCCTCATAGTTCTAGCAGCCCAGGTTCAGTCCTGACCTCCAGTGCTGTCTGTGTGGAGTTTGCATGTTCCCCCTGTGATCTCTCCAGCTCTTTGACCATGTGCTCACTCAGACTCACTTCCACAGCCACGTGTTGATTCCTCGAACATCTGGTAAACCCCCCTCCTCTCCCCTTTTTCCCCTTCCCCTGCCCTCATGACCTGCCCATCTATTCCCCACCTACATCCCTTTATTCCATGGTCCACTGCCCTCTCCTACCAGATTCCTTCTTCTTCAGCCCTTTGCCTCTTTTACCTATCACCTCTCAGCTTCTTACATCTTCCCCCCCCCCACCCACCCACCTACCTACCTACCTACCTACCTTCCCCCTCTCATCTGAACTCACCTATCACCTGCCTGCGTGTGCTCCTCCCTTTTCCCCTTACACTCTGGCTTCCGCCTTCTTACTTTCCCGTCCTGATGAAGGGTCTCGACCCAAAACATAGACCATTTATTTCTCTTCCTAGATGCTCCCTGACCCGCTGAGTTCCTCCAGCACTTGTTGGGTGTGTTGCTCCCTGTGGCCCTGCTGGTTTCCTCCCACATCCCAAAGATATGCCAATAGGTTCAATTAGTTGTGCTAAATGACCACTTTGTGTAAGTTAATGGCAGGAGGGGAGCTGATGAGCCTGCGTGCAAGAGTTGCAGGAAGTTGGGAATGGGACTACTCCTGTGGGAGCTGAAGTGGGTTGATGGGCCAAGTGGTCCCCTTCTGTGCTGTTATAAAAGATTACACAACCTCTATTTATTAAGCCCAGCGCGTCCCAGGCCAGTTAGCCACTATGTGAATGACGCCATTTGCACCAGCAAAAATCTGAGCCTCTGTCCGCTCCTACTGACCTCCCAGCATCAGATGGCGCTGCAGCTCCTCGCTCACCCACCCACCCACGGAGGCGGGAGCAATCTCTGATTGACGGCGGGACATAGCTAATCAACATCGAATGCTTGGTTGTCAATCATCCAGATGCCGTCTTCCCATTGGGAAGGAGGAAAAGACGTGAGCCCAGTCCAGCTTCGCTTTTATCCAATGAGAGTGAGGTGAAGGCGGAGTTTTATTATTGATTAATATGCAAACTAATCTCAAAATCGAACACGATTGGCGAATGGTTGAAAGCTGACGGCGAACTTCTTTAGTATTTTGGTTTTTATATTTCCAAACTAAACCTTATTTATAATAATATATAGATACAACATAGATATATGACGTGCACTGAATGCGGAGAACAGATGGAAACTAATCCAATGAAAATGATATTGGACATAAGGGGCGTTTCATATGTATTAATAATACCCAATCAAAGCATGGATTTCATAATGACCATCCAATGAGAACGAGCGTGAGTTGGGAGGGTGGGGCTTAGTGGTTGATTGACAGGGGCAAATGAAATGAAAAAGAGCTCCGGCTGCGGGGGGGGGTGTTGATTATTGATTGATGTTTCCTGTGACCAATCGACTCTTCGGGCGATCAGACAAGCGCGAAGGGCGGTGGAGCTTTTGGTGTTTGATTGATGTGGCCTTTAGCCAATCAGACTGCAGACATGTGGGAAAACATCCAATAGCATGGCGGATTTCCGGAAGGAGGCGGGATTGATGTATTTGTTGGCCAATTGAAACGGAGGACGCGGAGAAGCTATCCAATGAGAGCGAAGCAGAGGTTGCTCTGGGAGACGCGGGGAGAGCGGCCTAGCGGAGAGGCTGTGATTCAAGAAGCGCGGGATACAACTGGTGGGGGATCAAGGACCTGGGTATCCGGCTGAGAGTATCACTTGAGTCCGAGGACCTGTGCGGGTGGGGCCTAGTGACCGGCCTTCTGCGGGGAAGCGGCCTGCAACCGATCCCCGGGCTTCAGGGTGGGAGGAGGCCTGGGGTCCCAGGGCATTAAATCGTATTTCAAATTCAAAGGGCGACTAGCTACATTGGGAGATTGCAAGTGGACCCCTGCAGTCGGCTGTCTCTCTGCTAACTGCACTGGTGCAGTATTGCATTGGGGCCACTGGATTTTACTGGGTAGCATTTAACAGAGGTCCCCTGGATCCTTTGCATTGCATTGCCTTCCAGTGCATTGCATTGAGAGCTTTTGCATTGTACTGCATTTGCATTGCACTGGGATCCTGTGCATTGCCTTGAGGTCGGTCCTCTTGCATTGTACTGCATTTGCATTGCACTGGGATCCTGTGCATTGCCTTGAGGTCGGTCCTCTTGCATTGTACTGGATTTGCACTGCACTGGGATCCTGTGCATTGCCTGGAGGTCGGTCCTCTTGCATTGTACTGGATTTGCATCGCACTGGGATCCTGTGCATTTGCCTTGAGGTCGGTCCTCTTGCATTGTACTGGGTTTGTATTGCACTGGGGCCCTGTACATTGTCAACTGCCCCCACCAACACACAGCACATCCAATTCCATACACCCTAGAAGAAATTAAAAAAAATCAGTAGCATTTCAAACATTGCTCAAACAAAAAACTCGTGGAACTTTCAAGTTAAGAATTTTGCCTTCGAGCTTAAAATTCCCATTAGCTGAGGAGAAGGGTTCTACAGCTATACAAGGACTTTGATTTGACGCTGTCTACCTATCTGCCTCGAGGCCTTTGCTTGCTTGCTTGCTGGCCCTCGCCAGTTGTTCTGCCTGACGGGGTCTAGAGAAAGCAGATTGGACCATCAGAATGACCTCTGCATCTACTAAGGTAAGCTGTGTCATTTTTTAAGCCTAACAAGTTCAATAAGATGTTAAGTGTACAATAATGAAGAATAGGATGAGATGCCCACTGTAAAGTCCATTGCTGCTTGCAAAAAATTCATGAACTAGGAGTCATATTTAACGAGCTACAAACCACTCCATCACTCAGATCACTTTACTAAATCGTTATTAAATCCCGACGCAGGGTCTCGACCTGAAACATCGGCTATCCCTTTGCCTCACAGGTGTTGCTTGACCCACTGAGTTCCTCCAGCAGTGTGTTTTCTGCTCTGGATTCCAGCATCAGCCACCTCTTGTGTCTCCTTATTAAATTATTGATTCACAGAATGAGGATGGCATTTGTTGTCCTTCCTTAATTGTCCTTGAACTGAGGAAGAATTTGCAAGGTCAGACTTGGTAAAGACAGCGGTTTCACTTCCCTCCAGAGCAAAATAAATGCAGATGCTGAAAATCTGAAATAAAACTAGAGTATGCTGGATATGCCTTCCGCTTATCGGAAGCGTTAACTCTCGACACTGCTGTGTGATGTGCCAATTATTTCCAACATCCTTTTCTATTCAAGGTTTACATCACTGAAGAACACTTGTGAACCAGGAGGGTGGTTTTGTCGTTACTCTCAGTGAGGCTGGGCAGCATAATGGCGCAGAAGGAAGTGCTTTTGCTTCATTGCTCCCATGACCTGGGTTCAGTCCCAATCTCCAGTTTGCTCTGTGATCGTATGGATTTCCCCCCTAGGTGCTCCACTTTCCTCTCACTTCCCAAAGGTGTGTGGGTTGGTAGGTTAATTAGCTACCGTAAGTTGCCCCGAGTGTGTAGCTGAGTGGTAGAATCTGGGGGGAGATTTGATGGGGATGTCGTTAGAGTCACAGAGCAATACAGCACAGATACAGACCCTTCAGCCCAACCTGTTCATGCCGACCATGGTACCCACACCAGCTAGTCCCAATTTCCTGCGTTCGCCTCATATCCCTACAAGCCCCGCCCATCCATGTACCTATCCAAGTGCTTCTTAAATTATACTGTTGTACCTGCCTCACCCACTTCCTCTGGCAGCTTGTTCCATATACTCACCACACTAAAGTTGCTCCTCAGGTCCCTTTTAAATCTTTCCCCTCTCACCCTAAACCTATGCCCCTGGTTTTGGACTCACCTACCCTGGGGAAAAGACTGTTACCGTCCACCTTATCTCTGCCTCTCATAATCTTAAACACTTCTATAAGGTTGCCTCTCGTTCTCCTACGTTCCAAGGAATAAAGACCTAGCCTGGCCAACCTCTCCCTATAATTCAGGGCCTCTGGTCCTGGCAACATTCTCGTGAATCAAATGTGGGGAGGGTAAAATGGTTTAGGATGGGATTAATGTACGTGGTAGTGTAGTGGTTAGCACAACGCCATTAAGTGCCAGTGACCCAGGTTCAATTACTGCCGCTGTCCGCAAGGAGTTTGTACATTCTCCCCAGGTGCTCCGGTTTCCTCCCACATTCCAAAGATGTGTTGGTGCCGGAAGTGTGGCGACACTTGTGGGCTGCCCACAGAACACTCTATGCAAAAGGTGCATTTCACTGTGTGTTTCAATGTACATGTGACTAATAAAGATATCTTTAAATAAATAGGTGGTTGGTGTGGTCTCGGTGGGCTGATGGACCTTTTTCCATGTTGTATGTCTCTCCATGAATCTCTTCTGGACTGTCTCCATTTCAGTAGACTATGATGATGATATTGCTATCATTTATTGAATATATGTACCCAGAGAGAGAGAGAGCAGTCTTTGCTTGCTTGCAATCAGGCCCTGACTACCTTTTAGCCGTGTACCTGTGGAGAGGGGTGAGGGGTTGCCTTGTCTCCTGACGCTGCACACTGTCAGACCAGATCACCCCTCAACAGAATGCTCACCTTCCTTCTGACCTTGCAGGTGGGCGAGATATTTTCAGCGGCTGGTGCTGCCTTCACCAAGCTGGGAGAGTTGACCATGCAGCTTCACCCGGTGGCGGATTCCTCACCTGCTGGGTAAGTGGATTTCTACGGAAGTCTGCACAAGGCGACATGTTTAAGGATCATTTCCTCCTCCAATTCCTGGCCACCCAGCCACTAAAGTTTGCCCCTGGTACCTTGCAGGCCACCATGCCCTTGGGGTAAGGTCTATCTTCTGTTAACTGAAGTGTGCCACTCACCCCGTAAAGAGGGACAGCGTGGAACCTGTTTAATGACAAGAGCCTTTCCTGCTTTCTGCAGTGACGTCCAGATGTGCTGGGTGGGGTGGTGGGAAGGCTCCTGGCCATGGGAGGTAGTGAATAAGTCAGAGGAGAAGGGGGCGGAAAGAAACTACTCATTTTTGTCATTGTGGCCCTGGTAAACGTTGAGAGATTGGGTCCCCTGTGGTGCGTGACGTACTTGAGACCCTGAACCAATTCACACGATCAAAAGACAAGGGAGCAGAAGTAGGCCATTCGGCCCATTGAGTCTGCTCCGCTACCTCACCATGAGCTAAACTATTCTCCCATCTCGCCCCAATTCCTGGCCTTTTCCCCATGTTCCTTGATACCCTGACTAATTAGATACCTATCAATCTCCGCCTCAAACACCCCCAATGATCGGGCCTCCACAGCTGTATGTGGCAACGAATTCCATAAATCCACGACCCTCTGGCTAAAGAAATTTCTCCTCATTTCTGTTTTAACTGGGTCCCCTCTAATTCTAAGACTGTGCCCTCTAGTCCTGGACTCACCCACCAAGGTAAAAAGCTTAGTCACATCTACTCTGTCCAGTCCTTTCAACATTCGAAATGTTTCGCCACCAACTGTAAGTCAGAATGCTTTCCAGTTGAATGGAAGAGTCCAGTATCACTAGAGGCATTTGAAACCATCCAGGACAAAGCTACCCCCTGACTAGTGCTCCACCCACCATCCTAAACGTTCATTCCCTCTCCTATCAGTGTACCATGGTTGCAGTGTGTACCATGTGAAGATTCCTCTGCAGTCTGCTCTGACGGCCCCACCCAAGGCCACAACCTCTATCAGCAAGAAGGGCGGTGATGCAGCTGGATCCTCACTGCTCCATCGACTTGGGTTTGATTCTGACCTCCACTGCTGTGTGTGTGTAAGGGGGGGGGGGGGGTTGTTTGCACGTTCTCCTTGTGGCCGCGTGGGTTTCCTCCAGGCGTTCTGGATTCCTCCCACGTTCCCAAAAGCATGTGGGTTGTGAGGTTAATTATCGTCTGTAAATTACCCCCGGCGTGTAGTTGTGTGGCAGAATCTGGGGGGAGATGACGGGAGGAATGTGCGGAGAACAAAATGCAGTTTGTGTGGCTGGGTGGTTGATGGTCAGTATGAACTCAATGGGCCGAAGGGCCTTTTTCTGTGTTGTATGACCTTTGACAAGGGGAGCATGTGTAGGGGAACACCATCTCCCTCCAAGTTGTACACCATCCTGACTCTGAATTACAGTATATCTCCTCTCCTTCATCCTGGAACTCCCCCTCCAAAAGCACTGGGAGAGCAACTTCACCACATTGGACTGCAGTGGTTCAACAACCTGACTAACCTCCACCTTCTTATTGGGTGGGCAATAGTTCTTGGCCTTGCCAGCAACACCCACATCAATGGCCTCCTCTAGTTCCTCAGTTCCCTCTGGCCCCATTTTCTGACTTGTAGTTAAGGTAGTTACATGGTAACAGTGCGGTCTGATGAGCGAATACTCAGTGTGATTTGGAAATATTTTTTAAAAATGCATTGGGGGAAGTTAAATATAATAGTCTGACTTAACAGAGAGAACTAAACCCCATTAGAAGGTCAACGTTTCGGGTCAGGACCCTTTTTCAGGACTGAAAAGGGGAAGCCCAATATATAGGAGGGAGAAGCAGAGCAGTGATAGGTGGACAATAGAGGGGAGGCGGGGTGGGCACAAGGTGGTGATAGGTAGATGCAGGTAAGAGATAGACCAAAGGCAGACTGGGTGACCGTTTCGTAGAACGCCTGCGCTCCGTCTGTAACCGCGATCTGCATCTCCCCGTTGCCGGTCACTTCAGCTCCCCCTCCCACTCCATCACTGATATGACAGTCCTTGGCCTCCTCCACTGCCAGGAGAAGTCCAAACGCAAACTGGAGGAACAGCACCTCTTTTTTCCTCATGGGACCTTACAGTCTAACGACATGAACAACAGACTCTCCCATTTTAAGTAACCCAACCTCCCCCCCCGCCCCACCCCCCCCCCCATGCCTCTCCTTTTCTTTGTCTTTCCTTTCCTAGCCTCTCTCTTTTTTCTCCTTGCTTATTTTATTTCTCTCCTCCACTACCCCCCTGGGGCGTCTGCCTCCACACCTGTGACCCAACCCCCAGTGGATCTGCTCTCCCCTCCTCCCCTGCACCTGCCTATCACTATCTCCTGCCTACGTCTGCCTATCACTGTCTCCTGCCTACGTCTCTTCCCTTTTCCTCCACCTCCGGTCCACATCCGGGACCTCAGTCCCACTGTTAATCAGAGTGGTTAGAACATAGAACAATTACAGCACAATTCAGGCCCTTTGGCCCACAAAGCTGTGCCGAACATGTCCCTACCTTAGAAATTACTAGGCTTACCCATAGCCCTCTATTTTACTCAGCTCCATGTACCGATCTAACAGTCTCTTGAAAGACCCTATCGTATCCGCCTCCACCACCGCTGCCGGCAGCCCATTCCATGCACTGACCACTCTCTGAGTAAAAAAACTTACCCCTGACATCTCTATACCTACTCCCCAGCACCTTAAACCTATGTCCTCTTGTGGCCACCAATTCAGCCCTGGGGAAAAGCCTCTGACTATCTACCCTATCAATACCTCTCATCATCTTATACACCTCTATCAGGTCCCCCCTCATCCTTCGTCGCTTCAAGGAGAAAAGGCCGAGTTCCCTCAACCTGTTTTCGTAAGGCATGCTCCGCATCCCAGGCAGCATCCTTGTAAATCTCCTCTGCACCCTCTCTATGGCTTCCACATCTTCTCTGTAGTGAGGCGACCAGAACTGAGCACAGTACTCCAAGTGGGGTCTGACCAGGGACCTATATAGCTGAAACAGTACCTCACGGCTCCTAAATTCAATTCCCCGATTGATGAAGGACAATACACCATATGCCTTCTTAACCACAGAGTCAACCTGCATCACCATCGGTTGCTGGCATCGGTATTTGCCTTCTGCCAGTTTATGGATTATCCGCTCAGCAGCCAGGATGCCAGTCTGTGGATGCCGGTCTGTGGAGTCCAGTTCAAGTGTGTGGCTCCCCTGCATAAAATCCCCTCTGCGCTGGTCACTCCAGTTCATCTGTCAGTTGCGAGCTCCCGGTCGCCATCTCCTCTCCAGGACCCTAGTTTCAGCCTCCCACCCAATCCTGACTGCAGGAAACTGCTGCAGTCCCCGATTAGTTGGCGGGAAAAGCAGACCAGCTGACGTGGACGGACGCAGCTGGAGGGTTGACTCTTTGTATAGGCAGCTACACATTAGCTGAAGGGGGAATGAAGGGCTCTGTCAAGGGACATAACTGAAATTGGAGGGACCTTTCCTCTATCTTGAATTGCACTCTGCTCCTGTGTCCAGTGGTGGACAGTGATGGTAATGGGGTAACTCCCGTGGAGTAAGCAAGAATGGAGGAGAAGAAGAGTGGAGTGTGCCAGAGGTGCAGTGGGGAAATGAGAGAGGGATTAGGTGGATCGGTGTAGACTGGTTGGAGGGAAAGGCAAAAGGATTCACCAAAGTAGGAAAGAAAGCAAATATGGGTCTTTATCCAGGATCACTGAGATATGTCGTGAAATTCGATGTCTTGCACTGCACTGCTGCCACAAAACTCTTCCTTCTCCTCCCTTCTTGCTTTACCCTGCCTGCTTCTTTCCACTCTGCACCCTCCCCTCCCCATCTTCCCTCTTGGTCTCCACTTCCCCCTTCTCTCTCACCCACCCTCCCATCTGTTTCCTCTACCCACCCCATCTCCACTCTCCACTCCCTTTAGCGTCTCGCTCCAACCTTCCTCCTCTTCTCCCTTCTCCCTATTCTATTTTCTCTTGGTCTGCCCTATGTTCAAGTGTCATTTTGTAATAGTCTTTCCTCCACCACTATATAACACAGCTTGTTTGTTGGACACACATAAACGTGTGTGTACGTACACACATACAGTGTAGGTATGTCACTGCACTCAGTTCCACTGAACCTTATTCATTGCACAGTACCAATAGATTGCAGAAACAGTTATACCAAAGATCTCCTGAACCTCTCTTTATGTCTATCCTTGTAGACCTTGCAAATTTTTGTAGTACGTCTTCCACTGTTTAAACCTGTAGCAGAATGTAAGGCTTATGGTTGTTTGCTCTTCCAAAAGCTGACCTAACTCTGTGCAGACACAGGAGACTGCGGCTGCTGGAATCTGGAGCAACGCAGAAGGGGCTGGAGGAACTCAGCAGGTCAGGCAGCATCTGTGGAGGGAAATGGACAGTCGACATTTCAGGCTGAGACCCTTCCAGATGAATGGTCTCGACCTGAAACGTCGACTGTCCATTTCTCTCCATAGATGCTGCCTAACTTGCATTCCTCCAGAGCCTTTTGTGTTAAGTCTTTGCGTACTGGTATTGTAGGATGCCCAGAACACTGAGATACTTGGAAAGCCTGGGCTCCCATTTCCATGTGAGCCCAGATTGAGAGTGACTACAAGTTGCTTGTCAGAAGGGAGTCCTGAACTAGATCCTTAGTTTCGAACAGTCAGGAGTGCGTGTGATCAGTAGCGAAATTGTCGTTCCTAAGTCTGGGCATGTTAAAGCTGATTCTGGTCATCCAGCATTTAGTGGGAGGTTGTGAGTTTAAATCACGCTAGACACATCCTAAGCATAACACTCTAGGACGATGTTGGAGGTGCCGTTTTTCGGATGAGACATTATACCTGGATCATGCCATCTCACTCAGGACATTTGGTGCTATTTGTAGGAGGGTTCTACCCAGAGGCAAGGACCTGTATAATTCCTTATCCAAAATCATTAAAAAGCAGGTAACCTGTTTGTTAGCACATTGATTGTGGGATAATTGTCCGCTGTAAATTGCTGCTAGCGTGTAGGTGAGGGGTAGAATCTGGGTGGAGTTGATGGGCATGTGGGGAGAATAAAATGGAATTAGCGTGGATGGGTGCTTGATGGTTAGTGCAGACTGAGTGGGCCAAATGGCCTGTTTCTGTGCTATACGACTCCACGTAGAGTTTGGATCCCGCGTGGAATTTAATTTCGCACTTCCGGCTCTCCCACATTTTGTTTTCCTTTTTCTCTCTCTCCCCTCGCCAGCGCCAAGTGGACAGACACAGAGATTGAGATGCTGCGCTCGGCTGTAAAGCGCTTCGGAGAGGATTTAAACAAAATCAGCACCGTCATCAAAGACCGCACAGTGTAAGCCCGGGGAGAAGGGGCGGATGTGGAGGGTGATGTCCCGGGGAGAAGGGCCAGGTCTTCCCCTTCACCAAATCCTCGATTAGTAGGCTCCAAATTGAGTGGTTGATGGAGGCAGATACCCTCTTAACATTTAAGAAATAGCTAGATAAGCATTTGAATTACTAAGGCATAAAATGGGGTTGGTATTGATGGTCAACATGGATGTGATGGGCAGAAGGTCCCATTTCTGTACTGCTTTCTCTAAGGAGGTTCCTGGCATCCCGCAAGCCTGTCGCTCTAAGGCAATCTCACAGAGAGCAAACAGCACCATTTTTAATTAAACATTACACAGATAAAAATTGAAACTTTCTTTTATAAGCAGCTGAAGTATGTTGAATAAACTTTAAAATGTATTTTTATTAATCCTTTGCAGTTTGAAATGTTTTTGTAAAATTATTTTTTTTTTAGTCTACAATGTTTGCTAAGCTAATTATGGCTGCTATTCCATTAAGATCTTGCCCAAATGTAAGATTTCAGGGTATTGTACTGCGGGACTAGTTCATGAGCACCTAAAATTCATGTTGATTCAGGTAACTTTCCTTGATTCCATTGGAAAAGACTCCTATATGCATTAAACCACAGGTTAAATCTCAAAGTTGCTGCAAAGTTCGGAGGAATGATTCATGGAATTCACTCCTATACAATCCGTCCTATTGAGTTTCAAATGAATAGGCTTTTAAAACACATTGAGTGGAGCTGTCTAAGAGGAAGTTGTTCCTATACAAAGGAAAATAGAGGGTTAGGAGATGCAGGGATATAGGAGCATATAAAAAGCTAAGCATTCCCATGAGAACAGGCATCAAATTTTTGTTACACAAAACTATATAATTACAGAGAGTACTGATGGTATATAATGGAATACTGTGAGAAGGGCCCTGTCAGTTTGGCAGACTGTTTAAACCATGCGATTTTCTTAAAAGATCAGATGATGGAACCAGATGGAAGATGGTTTGAACAAAAATGTTTTACCTCGGTTAGATATAAAAGCTGTTTGCTGCCTTCAGAACAATTGTGAACAGGCTTGAATATGGTTGCTCCTCAGCAGTGAGTTTTGCATTGAGAGCTGATATGTGTGGGTGTTTAAAGTTAATCCTTTTCCAGTAGTAAGATGGTATTGGTTTATTATTGTCACTTGTACCGAGGTACAGCGAAAAGCTTGTCTTACAAACTGATTGAACAGGTCAATTCGTTACACAGTGCGGTTACATTGAGTTAGTACAGAGTGCATTGATGTAATACAGGTAAAAACAGTAACAGTACAGAATAAAGTGTCACAGCTACAGAGAAAGTGCAGTGCAATAAGGTGCAAGGTCACAACAAGGTAGATCGTGAGGTCCGAGTCCATCTCATTGTATAAGGGAACCATTCAATAGTCTTATCACAGTGGGGCAGAAGCTGTCCTTAAATCTGGTGGTACGTGCGCTCAGGCTCCTGTATCCTCTACCCGATGGAAGAGGAGAGAAGAGGGAATGGAAAGAAGTGCCAAGTGCATTACTGCCTCTTGTTTTTTTGAGTGTTTATCGGAGGAAGACAATAGAGCCTGTAATTGCCAAAGCATCTATTCTTGCTCATTCAGGATAACGGCTAGCTAAAACTTGCTTGTATTTTACGGTATAAACAGTGGTCTGAAATTCTTAATTTTTCATCCACTTCATGCCTCTTGATCATTCCAGAATTTAATCACTCTAGCATTCAGCTGCCTCGATCCCAAGCTCTGGAATTCTCTACCTCAGCTTCCTTTCCTTTGTCCTCTGGCACTCCTTTAAACCAGTCTCTTTTTACGAGCTTTTGGCATCTGTTCTAACAAGTGATTTGGTCTCAATTTAATGGGCGTGCTTTGAGAAGGTGATAACTGGCCTGTTATAGCATAATAGGGAGCCAGTGCAGAAACAGATGACCAAATCCGTGCCAGCGATTTGCGCTAATCCTACTGTCACCTGTTTAATTCTCATATTCCTGTTAACTCCCCCCAGATTCTATCATTTGGTTCGGGAAAGCAACCAACATCATCAAAGACCCCTCCCACCCTGGTCGTTCTCCCGCCTCCCCCTTTCCATTGGGCAGAAGACCCAAAAGCTTAAGACTCTTAGATAGCCACATGAATGATAGAGAAATGCAGGGCTATATGTGGGAGGGAAGGGTTAGATAGATATTAGAGCAGGATAAAATGTCGGCACAACATTGTGGGCTGAAGGGCCTGTACTGTGCTGTTATGTTCTATGTTCTAATACATACCAGCAGGCTCAAGGGCAGCTTCTATCCCACTGTTATAAGACTCTTGAACAGACTTCTTATACAATAAAGATGAACTCCTGCTCAATCTACGTCATAATAGCTCTTTCACTTTTTCTGTCTACCTGCACTGCACTTTCTCTAACTGTAACACCATATTCTGCTATTTTTTTTCCCTTTTGTACTACCTCGATGTACTTGCATATGGAATGACTTGTCAGGATGGTGTGCAAACAAAAGCTTTCCACTGTATATCAGTATATGTGACAACAATAAACCAATTACCAATCTAGGAGCAATTTACAGTGGCCAATTACCCTACCAGTCTGCACATCTCTGGGACATGGGAGAGAACCTGAGCACCCAGGGGAAACCCATGCAGCCACAGGGAGAATGTGCAAACTACACACACACACACACACACACACACACACACACACACACACACACACACACACACACACACACACACACACACACACACACACACACACACACACACACACACACAGTGACGGAGGTTGGAATTGAACCGGGGTTTCTGGAGCTGTGAGGCAGCGGCTCTACCAGCCGCACCACTGTGTCTCTGCCTTGAGCTACACCGAAGCCTGTATTGAACTTTAGTTACGTAAGATAAGATATCTTTATTAGTCACATGTACATTGAAACACAGTGAAATACATCTTTTTGCGTAGTGTTCTGGGGGCAGCCCGCAAGTGTCGCCACTCTTCCAGCGCCAACGTAGCATGCCCACAACTTCCTGTATGTCTTTGGAATGTGGGAGGAGACCCACGCAGACACTGGGAGAACGTACAAACTTCTTACAGACAGTGGCTGGAATTGAACCCGGGTCACTGGTGCTGTAAAGCATTACGCTAACCGCTACACTACCGTGCTGAAAGACTGTGCATAGTTCTGGTTGCTGTATTACAAAAAAAAATACCAGGGAGAATGCAAGAAAGGTTTGCGAGGATGATTCAAGACATGTTGGGACAAGGTGAACATGCTAGGGCACTGTGAAAGATGGTAGATGCCCAAATCATGACCTTAAAAGTTCTGAGAGGTTTTGGAGTTGGCAGTTCTGCGTTCCTTATGGGTGGGTGCTAATGATGTAATGTTACTGCTTCCCTCCCCTACCTTAGAGCCCAGATCAAGACCACGGTGAAGAGAAAGGTCTACGAGGACAGCAGCGTACCGCTCCCTTCAGAGTCCCCTAAGAAGGCGCAGAAGAAGATGGCAGCCACTGGCGTCCCGGCAAACACTACGCCTCCCACGGCGACAGCGGGGGCTGGGACCACGGCCTCCGTAGACTCAACGGCGGCTAAGAAGCAGAAGACATCTGGTACAGTGGTTCAAGTTCATGTTTATTGTTGTCATAGGCACATATTCCCATATGTTACAGGAGCAGAATTAGGCCATTCGGCCCATCGAGTCTGCTCTGCCATTCAATTGTGGCTGATTTTTTTTTCAACCCTGTTCTCCCGCCTTCTCTCCATAACCCTTAACCCCCCCCCCCCCGCCTTTACCAATCAAGAACCTATCAATCTCTGCCTTAAATACACCCAATGACTTGCCCTCTGTGGCAACGAATTCCACAGATTCACCACCCTGTGGCTGAAGAAATTCCTCCTCATCTCAGTTCTAAAGGGACGTCCCTTAATGCCCTCAGATCCTGGACTCTCCTACTAATGGAAACATCCTTTCCACGTCCACTCTATCCAGGCCTTTCCGTATTCAGCAGGTTACACAGGGTATAAATGGCATGAAAATTAGCTTGGCTACTGAAGGGGTGGTGGTGAGATGGGGTCAGACACTGGATTCAAGGGAAACATTTGTCTTATTGAATGTCAATCCTGTTCTATAATTGGGGTTAAATCACTGAATAAATGTGAAATGTTGCAATGTGTGGACTCCTACCCAACCAGTGACCCCAATCTAGAACCTTAGCCTGTCCTTTGTTGCCGGACTGCACAACTGGTTCCAGCCAGCACTGTTTTATATTTCAGATTACCAGCTTCTCTTCATTAGAACATAGAACAGTACAGCACAGGAACAGGCCCTTCAGCCCACAATGTTGTGCCGAATTAGTTATTAAATGAAAACTAAACAAATCACTTCTGCTTACACAAGGTCCCTATCCCCCTATTCTCTGCACATTCATGTGCCTATCTAAAGGTCTCTTCAATGCCTCTATCGTATCTGCCTCCACCACCACCCCTGGCAGCACATTCCAGGCAACCACCACTCTGTGCTTTTGAAAGAAAATTTGCCTCACACATCTCCATTGAACTTACCCCACCTCACCTTCAATGCATGGCCTCTAGTATTAGACATTTCGACCCTGGGGAAAAAGATACCGGCTGTCTACTCTCTCTATGCCTCTCATTTTATAAACTTCTATCAGGTCTCCCCTCAGCCTCCGTTGCCCCAGAGAAAGCAACCCAAGTGTGTCCAACCTCTCCTTATAGCTAATATAGATAATATTTTCCAAAAACATATTTAAATTAAGAACAGAAAATGCAGGAAATACTCATCAGGTCAGGTCCTGTCTGTGGGAAGAGGAACAGAGTCATCGTTTCAGGTCGAAGAACTGGGAAGGAGACAAACTCGTTAAGGGATGGTGTTGGAGAGGGGATGTCTCTGATAGGGTAAAGCTGGGGTGACCAAGCGATAAGCTGTCAACAAGGTCACTGAGTGAATGGGAGGAGTTGTGCGACTATCGAAGTCTGTATTGAACTTCAGTTCCACAAGATCTGAAGCATTGTGTATAGTTCTGGTTGCTGTATTACAAAAAAGGTACCAGGAAAAAATGCAAAGAAAAACAGGACAGAGAAATCACATTACCTGAAATTGTAGAATTCAATATTGAGTCCAGAAGGTTCAATATTAAGTCTAGAAGATTTTAACATATTATTTAACCTTCTAAAGGTGAAATGTGTAAAAAAAAAAAAATCCAGTCCCTCGCCTTCCATAGAAACTCAGGCATAGGTTTCTTGACCTCCTCCTCCTTCAATCCCTTAATCCTCCAGCCCCCTGACTTGTCCCAAGGAGCAGCTAGATAATCATATGAGAGAGACACAGGGGACTGCAGATGCTGGAATCTGGAGCAACACAAAAGGCACTGGAGGAACTCAGCGGGTCTGGCAGCATCTGTGGAGGGAAATGGACAGTTGGCATTTCGGGTCGAGACCCTTCGTCTGGACCGGAGAAAGGTGTAGACAGTTATGGTGATGGGTGAAGTGGCAAAAAGCCCATGTGGAGACTAAACACCAGCACAGACTGGTCAGGCCAAATGGCCTACCTATCTGCTTCATATTCTAGTAACCCGTTCCTAAATGTTGGGATGTTCGCTGCTTCATCAGGAATTCCCTTATCTCACATGTCACTGAATAAGAATTCCTTCCCCTGGTCTCTGCCCTAAATCTCATATCTTTTGCTTGCTACATCTCCTTGATCTTTGGAAGTGATCTGATTTGATTCCATGCTGTGACATGCCTCAATGATAATAATCTCCCCACTCCACCACCCTGTAATCTCTTCTGTTCTAAGGGCACCTTCTTGGCTTCTCCATGATGTACAATTAAGTGTCTGACTTCTCCTGGGCTGGTACACTGCTCTGAAGTCTTATCAGGAACCTTCCAGTGCTGGAACCCAGTGCAGCACAGAAGGAGTCCATTGGCTCCTCTCAAGTCATGATAACCCTTCTGTAGGAGTTAACCACTTGTGTTCTGATGCGACACTTATTAGTGGGTTACACCAGTTGAAGGACCCTCCCTCAGAGCTGTCAATCTCTAAATTATGAGATGGATTTTTACCAGCTGATCTTGTTGAAAGCAAGATACATTTTGTGTTGAGGTTAATATCATGGACTTGATGCTAGTTTGGTAACTGGCAATTGGCTTATTATCCTCTTATATTTGCAGAGGGATCTTCAATGTAAAATGTTGCCAGGAAAGTCTGATGCTGTATAACAGTGTCTGATAATGATGAGCATGTCTGGCCTATTGTGGTTGAGGGTTGGGGGAGGTAACGGGTACATTGCAGAGAAGTTGATGCTTTCCGCCTGTTCCTGCAGACGTGACACTCAGTGCCCTGAATGACTCCGATGTCAACAGTGACCTGGTGGACATTGAAGGCCTGGGAGAAGGTTCTCCAGCCAAGAAACTCAATTTTGACCAGGGTACGTGTTGCTCTATGTTGAATGAACATCTCCTGTTAGATCTGAGGCCCAGTTTGCCACTATATTTCCCACTAGGAGGTTTTTTCAGTCTATGCTAACTCTCAGTGCATTCCCTTCCATCCCATTTCCCCATTAACCCACTCAGGTGCCCGTCAACATTCCTCCAACAACCACCCCCCTCCCCGCACCCCACTCCGTCCACTGATTCTCCTGCTGGGGCAACTTACTGTAACCAGTGAACCTACCTGCCAGTGCATTTTTGGGGTGTGGGGAGGAAACCAGAGGGCCCAAAGGAAACCCACGCGGAGAACACACTAACTCCAAGCAGGGGTCGGGATCGAACCCGGGTCCCTGGAGCTCTGAGGCAGCAGCACTAATTCTGCCGCACTGTTCCACCCCCTCCCCACTGCACTTGAGTGGACACAAAAGATCCCACGGCCAGTATCGGGGGGGGGGAAATATAAAATGAGGTCATTCTCTCTAGTGTCCAGGGAGAACTATTTACCCCTTGACCAACATCTAGATCATTGTGCCATCCACACACTGGTTTTTGCTTGGCTCCAGTCTGTCTAGTCATTGCATTGGCATCTGCCTGAAATGTAGTTTTGCCGGCCATTAGCTCACCCCTGATATCCACACCTGCATGTTGCAATGCAGAAGTCAGGGACACTCTTTTAAGGTCAGATGCTGGCTAAAGTGATTTATCCAAGTCAAATATATAATATCACGAACAAGCAGTTGTACAGAATGCAGGAAGATGGATTACTGGGGAGCCTAGTTACACAGGTGACGTCTCACCGTTTGAGCAGTGTTTGGGGAAGTGGGGAAGGGAGCGTGGCTCCGGTCACTTTGCTAACCTGCCTTTTGTTTTTGCCCATCTCTGTTTCAGACAGTCTGAGCCTCGATTCCAGTCTCATCATGAGCACCTCAGACATCCCACTCCTGTCTCGCTGAATTACTCCCCTCCCCACCTCCTCTCTGCTCCACCAGCCCCCTCACTCACTGAGGGGAAACCTCCCTCCTCCTGTCAGCCAGGAGGTCGGTCGGCAGCATTCAGCCCAGTGCCAGCAACAACCAGAGCCGAGCTGACGAACTCCCACTGACGCTGTACATCACTCAGTCCCAGGGAGCACCATTGGTGACTGTTTGACCACTGTTCCATTTGGCCATTGCAATGGGATTTTATTTTAGAGGTGTATGCATGGATTTTTCAATTAAAACAAGAACTACTCACAATCTTCAAGGTCAAATTTGTTGTCATGGGCATACATACCCAGGGTATAAATGCCATGAAAATTAGCTTCTTCCAGCAGCAACACAGTACATTTCAAACAGGACAAACTTTAAAGTTTATGTTAACTTAAAGTTTATGTTAACTTAAAGTTTATGTTAACTTAAAGTTTATGTTAACTTAAAGTTTATGTTAACTTAAAGTTTATGTTAACTTAAAGTTTATGTTAACTTAAAGTTTATGTTAACTTAAAGTTTATGTTAACTTAAAGTTTATGTTAACTTAAAGTTTATGTTAACTTAAAGTGGGTAGACGTCAAGTGCATTGGAGTTTCCATACCAGGCTGTGATGCAACCAGAGTGCTTTCCACTACACGTCTTCCTGTTTCTGCCTTGCAGCCCGTCATTTGTCTTGTAGAACCTGGGTGGGGGCGGTATCTAAAACAGAAGGCAAGAGGGAGGAAGTTTAGAGGACATCGGAGAGGAAAGTTTTTCACGCAGAGAGTGGTTGATGTCTGGGATGAGCTACCAGAGGAGGTGGTAGAATCAGATACAATCACAATATTTAAAAGGCGTGCCATCTACAACGTTTGGCTTTATGATCTTTTTTGCTGCTAGGTTTAGGGTTTACAATGAGTGTAACTAATGTGGGAAATACTCAGCAGTCAGGCTGCATCTGAGGGGAGAATAACAGAGTCTGCTTGTACTGCTGGAATCCCAGAAGTAGCAGCACTGAGCAAGGTCGGAGTGTTAACAAACAATCTGCTGGAAGAACTCAGTGGGTCGAGCAGCATCTGTGGGAGGAAAGGAATTGTCGATGTTTCAGGACTGAGCATAGGAGCATTGTGAGCGAAAGGGGTGGATTGGGTGGCAGACCTATTTGCTGTCAAGACCAGGTCACTACAGATGATAAGATTTCCCACCACCTTCAATGTACCATCGCAGCCTTTCACCATCTAATTGATGAAAGTGTTTGAAGATCAAAACTCAACTCTGGCACTAAGCTCCTGGTTTCCTGGGCAGCAGTGGTCCTGTGAGCTTCAAAGGTGTGGACTACCCAAAGCAAGCACTTCAGAACACTGGAGATGTACAATCAATGCTGTCTCTGCAAAATCCATTGGAAGGATATCAAACCAATGTCAATATCCTCTCCCGGGTCATTATCCCCAACATAGAGGCTCTAATTACACTGGCCGGCTCTGACGGGTGTGCCTGATGCCGGACTCCTGAAATGGAAACTATTGCAAACTCCGAAGCTGCAAGAAGACTGAGGAAAAAGCTACAAAGATGTTCTCAAATCCTCCTGGAAACATAATGTAACGTCCACACTGGCTGGCCAAAGAAGATCCCAGCCCAGGACATCACTGCAGGAGTTCCCCAGGGCAGTGTCCGAGGCCTAGCTATCATCATCTGCTTCATCAATGACTTTCATCATAAGGGCAGGGTAGGGGTGTTCACTGATGATTGCACAATGTTCAAATCATTTGCAACTCCTCAGCTACTGAAGCAGGCCATTGCCAGGATTAAAGTCAAAGTCGAGTTTATTATCACATTCACAAGTCCATGTGTGCACGGGTGCAATGAAAAACTTACTTGCAGCAGCATCACAGGCACAGAGCATCAGATAAGCAGCATTCACAAGAAAAACATCAACATAAATTATACACAATTTTTACAAGAAAGAACACAATTAGAACAAAAAATAAAATCCACTTTAGTGCAAAGTGGCCACAGTGTTGCTATACTGAGGCAGTGAGTAGTGTTGTGCAGGTTGCTTCAAGAACCGAATGGTTGAAGGGAAGTAGCTGTTCCTGAACCTGGTGGTGTGGGACTTCAGGCATCTGTACCTCCTACCCGATGGTAGCTGCGAGAAGATGGCACGGCCCGGATGGTGGGGGCCTTTGATGATGATGTGATGAGATCAATGCAACATTAAGATGTGGGTTGATAAGTGCTAACTTGGGAAACAGAAGAGCCAGGCGTTATCTCCAACAGAAAGAACTAACTACCTAACCTTGACATTCAATGGTATTACCGTCGCTAAGCCCCCAGTATCAATATCCTGGTGGTCACCATCAACTCCTGAACCCAAATGGACCAGCCACGTAAATACTGTTGCTACACCAGCAGCTCAGGATATCCTGCTTCAAGTGGCTCACCACTTGATACCCCAAGGCGTTTCCATGAACTCTAGGCCGGAAGTGTGATGGAATGCTCTCTACTTGCCCGCATGAGTTGCAGCTCCAACGCTTGAAACAGCACCATCTGGGACAAAGCCTACCTGACTGCCACTGCATCCACCATCCTTAATGTTCATTCCCTCTCCCACCAGTCCACCTTGCCTGCCATACCGTGACCGAGGCTATCGACGAGAACGAAGGCAGCAGAGGGTTCCCATTCAAGTTGCTGGTCATCCTGACTTGGAAACACTGCCGTTCCTTCATCGTCGCTGGGTCTAATTCAGCAGCTCCTCCCCCAGTAGCGCGGAGGGAGCACCTTCACCAGAAGGACTGCCGCGGTACAAGAAGGCATTTCAATCCCACCTTCTCAAAGGGAAATAAATGGCAGCTTTGCTAAAATGTAAAGATTAATTTTAATATTTCAATATTTCTGCAGGTTGGGGGACAGTCAGAAGTATTGAGTCAAATAGTATTTTGATTGAACAATCCTTAAATGGAATAGATATCTTTTTAGAAAGAAATTAGTTTTAAAATGTTTGTGAGCATGTGATCTTCAGAAGCCTTGGCTGTTTTGACAGACAGCGTAGCTGGGATTGGGCTTTGCATTCTGTCAAAGGCTTTGATTATGGGAAGTTCTTGTGGGTGAGGCTTGGCTGTCACCCACTTATGTTGCTCAAAGCCTTAACACCAAACAGGGCTTTGCTGCTTCAAGCTGATGTTAGCCAACAAGATTGGTCTTCTGGACTCAAGTGTAACATCCTGATTTAACAGACTGCTACATCAGTGCTATTCTCTGCTCCTCTGTGGCTGAGAAAATCGCTGACATAAGGGAGTCCATTGGGCCCTTCGTAATAATGACAGCCAAAAATAAAGTGAAGCTGATCCTACCTTCCGACACTGCCCTGCCAGTTAAGTGCAGATCTATGTGTTGTAAATATAATAATATAAAAATATTTCCCCCTTCCTGAGGTGGAACTCATTGCCTGAAAGGGTTTCTGCCTCCATCACCCTTTCAGGCAATGAGTTCCACCTCAGGAAGGGGGAAACATTTTTCTGCATCTCTCTTCTAATCTATATATGTCTTCCTCCTAGTCCTTTGACCCCTCTGCTAAGGGAACTAGGTCTTTCCTATTTTCTCCAGCCAGGTGCCTAATAATTTATACACCTCAGTTAAGTCTCCCCTTGTCCACCTTTGTTCCAAATAAAGCAAGCCCAGTTTATCTTCATAGTGGCAGTTTTCCAGTCCTGGGAAGGTCTTCCTAAATCTCCAGCCCCTTTCCGGTGGAATCGCATCTTTCCTGTGTTGGTAATTGGTTTATTATTGTCATGTACTGAAGTACAGAGAAAAACTTTGTTTTGCATGCCATCCATACAGATCATTTCATCAGTACATTGAAGGTAGTACAAGGGAAAAGCAATAACAGAATGCAGAATATAGTGTTACAGAGAAAGTGCAGTGCAGGCAGACAAGGTGCAAGGGCCATGATGAGGTAGATTGGGAGGACAAGAGTCCATCTTATTGTACAAGAGGTCCGTTCAATAGGCTTATAACAGTGGAATAGAAGCTATCTTTGAGTCTGGTGGTACGTGCTTTCAGGCTTTTGTATCTCCTGCCCAATGGAAAGTGGGAGAAGAGAGACTGTCCGGGGTGGGTGGGGTCTTTGATTATGTTGGCTGTTTCTCTGAGGCAGTGAGAAGTGTAGACAGAGTCCATGGAAGGGAGGTTGGTTTTCAGATGTGCTTAGCTGTGTCCACAACTCTTCACAATATTGGGCAGAGCATTTGCCTTTGCCAAACCATGATGCATCTGGATAGGATGCTTTCTATGGTGCATCTATGAAAATTGGTGAGGGGCAATGGGGATATGGGGATTAGCCTCCTGAGAAGGAAGCGGCGCTGGTGTGCTTTCTTGCCCATGGCGTCTATGTGGTTGGACCAAGAGAAGCTATTGGTAATGTTTAAACCAAGGAACTTGAAGCTCTGAAGCATCTCCACCTCAGCACCATTGACGCAAACAGGACCGTGTGTAGTGCCCCGATTCCTGAAGTCAATGACCAGCTCTTTTGTTTTGCTGATACTGAGGGAAGGGTTGTTGTCATGACTCCATGCTGGAACTTTGCCACTTAATTCACCAAAGAGCAGGAGTTCTTTGATCTTTGAGTCTTGGAATGTTGTATAGGATCTCATCATCCCTAACATGTTTGGACATGATTGCCGATTCCTTCTTCCCACACCACGCATCAGCTGACACGTGGAGGGCTTGCAGTGTGTGCTGATTGTGTTGAAACACTAATTTAGATCAGAAGACAGGTGTCCTTTGAAATCCACCAGAGCGTCAGATTTTGACGGAAGTGGCAATGATTTTGATGCAATTCAATGATTCCAAGAGCTGGCAAGCAAGAAGCTTGAACTGAATCTTGGATTAACCACAGTTGGAGCTCTGTAGGCAGTTTTGGTCCCTACATTATAAACTAGAAATAAAGAATTGAGAAGATGCAAAAGGAAAAAAAAGACAAGGTTGTCACAAGGTAGAGGACCTGTTTCCCTTATCAGAGAGGTCAGTATGAAGGGAACGATCTAAGATAATTGGTGTTAGGATCGAAGGGAGGTGAGAAATGATTGCATTCAATGTGTGTTGGGGGTCTGGCACTCACTGCTTGAAAAGGTTGTGGAGGAAGAGAATCCCTGAATGCATTTAAAAGATGTCAGAATGAGCACTTGAAGACACAAGAGAAGGTGGATCACTCTTGGGATGAGCACCAAGGACTGGGGAATGTGACTAACTAAAATCCATGATGATGCCGGAGGAACTCAGCAGGCCAGGCAGCATCCGTGGAGAAAAGCAGGCGGTCAAAGTTTTGGGTCAGGACCCTTCTTCAGGACTGAAGATAGGAAAAGAGGAAGGCCGATTATATAGGAGGGAAAAGTGGAGCAGTGATAGGTGGACAAAAGAGGGGAGGTGGGGTGGGCACAGGGTGGTGATAGGTAGATGCACATAAGAGATGGTGACGGGCAGGTGCGGGGGAGAAGGGGAGAGCAGATCCACTGGGGGATGGGTAAAAGGTAAGAAGAGAGAGGGAAAAAAAGTCTGGGAAAGGGAAGAAGAAGCATGGTGGGGGGGGAGGGGAAATTACCTAAAGAAGGGTCCCGACCCGAAACGTTGACCGCCTGCTTTTCTCCACGGATGCTGCCTGGCCTGCTGAGTTCCTCCAGCATCGTTGTGTTTTTCATCTAGATTCCAGCTTCTGCAGTCCTTTGTTTCTCTAACTAAAATCCATTTTTGTTCAGCATGGAAATTGACCAAATGGCCCATGACTTGTGATTCTATGATTCTGTTCTGTGATTATCTTAAATGTGTAGACCCTCTATCTACCTAGCAAGACCTTTCCTAATTTTACAGATCTCTACCTTCCAGAGTCTCGGGCGTTCTTGGTCTTCCCCTATAGGCGTTAAAGGAATTGAAGCATGTTGGGTTGAGAAGAGGGAGAAGCCGCAGGAGGCATTTGTGAAGTGCCAACATTGGCACAGAACGTTTGGGCCCAGTGAACTCTCTCTGTGCTGTGAAGTTTAAGTAGTTCAATCACGTGGTTGCTGACTCCACCAACAGTAATGCAATGAGAGATGCAATACTGCTCAATCCCTGTAATAACTTACATAGAACACTACAGCACAGCACAGGCCCTTCGGCCCACAATGTTGTGCCAATGTTTTATCCTGCTCTAATATCTATCTAACCCTTCCCTCCCACATAGCCCTCCATTTCTTTATCATTCATGTGTCTAAGAGTCTCTTAGATGTCCCTAATGTATCTGCCCCCACAACCTCTGCCGGCAGTACATTCCACGCACCCACCACACTCGGTGGGGGGACAAAATCTTACCCCTGACATACCCCTTATATCTTTTTCCAATCACCTTAAAATTATGTCCCCTCGTATTCACCATTGTCGCCCTGGGAAAAAGTCTCTGACTGTCCACTCGATCTATGCCTCTTATCATCTTGTACATCTCTATCAAGTCACCTCTCATGCTCCTTCTCTCCAAAGAGAAAAGCCCTAGCTCACTCAACCTATTCTCATAAGATGTTCTCTCCAATCCAGGCAGCATCCTGGTAAATCTCTGCACCCTCTCTAAAGCTTCCACATCCTTCCTGTAATGAGGCGACCAGAACTGAACACAATACTCCAAGTGTGGTCTGACCAGAGTTCTATAGAGCTGCAACATCACCTCGCAGCTCTTGAATTCAATACACTGACTAATGAAGGTCAACATACCATACGCCTTCTTAACAACCCTATCAACCTGCGCGGCAACCTTGCGGGATCTATGGATGTGGACCCCTTTACCTTGCTTTTGCAAGGCTGGAGACTATTGCCTTTCCCGTCACTGTGGACGCACCTTCAGCACATGAATTGCAGTGGTTCAAGGGGGTTTCTCCCCACTCCCTTCTGTGGTGTTATTATAATGAGGTGACAAAGCAGGGTTTGTCAGAGACATCCATATCCCAGATATAAATCCAAAAAACAAACTGCTGGAGCAATTCAGTGGGTCAGGCAGCATCTGTGGAGGCAAATGGGCAGTTGACATTTCATCTGAACTGCACTCAACCTGAAACGTTGACTGTCCATTTCCCTCCACAGCTGCTGCTCGACCCACTGAGTTCCTCCAGCAGTTTTTTTTATTTTTGGCTCCGGATTCCAGCATCTGCAGTCTCTTGCGTCTCTATAAGTAAGAAGTATGCTGTCTGCTCATTGCCCTAAACACTCCCTCTGTCCGCCACTGGCACACAGCAGCTGCAGTGTGTACCATTTACAAAATGCACTCCAGTTACTCACCCAGGTGACTCCAACAACACCTCCCAACCTTGCACTGGGGAGCACCACCACCTTCTGGTTCCCCTTCAAATCACTCACCATCCTGACCTGGAAATATATTGCTGTTTCCTGCTACATATTGCTAAGCCCACATGCTCACAGGGAGAACGTGCAAACTCCACACACAGACAGCGCCAGAGGTCAGGATTGAACCTGGATCACAGGGCAGTGGCTCTACCTGCCCCACCACCACGTCTAGCAGGACGTCATCTTCTGACGCAGAGGTGAGAGACTAACTCACTGATCCAGTTCGCCCGCTCCAACAAGAGATAGCGAAAGTCTGTTACAACAAGAAAATCGACTGTCCAACCCAGCTGTTGTGTCAGCCTTAGACCACTCCCAAGTCCACATCTGGTCCTTCTAGTGCAGTGCAGAGTGAGTGCTGCACTGTCGAAGGTGCCGTGCCTGCCTCTAACATGGGACAGAACGCAGAAGGCTAAATTTCTCCTCTCTGCTGACAAACTCTGCCAGTTGCCAGCTGTGGCAAGCAGTTACCAGTTTCCCCCATCCCCTTAACATCAGAGAGGATGTGACAAGCAGGGACACAGCTGCTGGGGCTGAGAGCTGATGTGGGCCGGTCATTGCCGGAGTAAAGATAAAGAACACTGCATCCAAATCTGGGGATTGAACACAGGTTCCTGAGATCTGAGTCTCACGCTCTGCTGAGCTAACCTGGGACCCTCAGTCCTGCTGCAGGCTTTCGACCCAAAACATCAATTTCAACCTCCATAGTTGCTGATTGACCAACTGAGTTCTTCCAGCGTTCCAGATTCCAGTGTCTGCAGCCTCTTGTGTCTTCTGGGACTTCGGCCAATCGCCTTCATTTCACGATAACTAGTTCTGAATCTTTCCACCGAAGGAAACAGTGTCTATGCTGAACAGACCTCTCATGGTTTTAAAAGTCTCCATTAGATTCCTCCCCCCCCCCACCCCCCACCCACCCCCATCCCCTCTCCCCTGCACCACATTCTCCTCTGTTCCAGGGAGAACAACCTTGGGGCAGCAATAGTAAAGCCACTGCCTCACAACTCCAGAGACCTGGGTTCTACCCTGACCTCGGGTGCTGTATGTGTGGAGTTTGCATGTTCTCCCTGTTACCACGTGAGTTTCCCCTGGGTGCTCTGGTTTCTTCCTATGTCCTAAAGATGCTCAAAGCAGCTGCACAGGTTGACTGTGTGGTGAAGAAGGCATACGGTGTATTGTCCTTCATCAATCGTGGAATTGAATTTAGGAGCCGAGAGGTAATGTTGCAGCTATATAGGACCCTGGTCAGACCCCACTTGGAGTACTGTGCTCAGTTCTGGTTGCTTCACTACGGGAAGGATGTGGATGCCATAGAAAGGGTGCAGAGGAGATTTACAAGGATGCTGCCTGGATTGGGGAGCATGCCTTATGAAAACAGGTTGAGTGAACTCGGCCTTTTCTCCTTGGAGCGACGGAGGATGAGGGGTGACCTGATAGAGATGTATAAGATGATGAGAGGCATTGATCGTGTGGATAGTCAGAGGCTTTTCCCCAGGGCTGAAATGGTTGCCACAAGACGACATAGGTTTAAGGTGCCGGGGAGTAGGTATAGAGGAGATGTCAGGGGTAAGTTTTTTACTCAGAGAGTGGTGAGTGTGTGGAATGGGCTGCTGGCAACGGTGGTGGAGGCGGATACGATAGGGTCTTTTAAGAGACTTTGGATAGGTACATGGAGCTGAGAAAAATAGAGGGCTATGGGTAAGCCTAGTAATTTCTAAAATAGGGACATGTTCGGCACAGCTCTGTGGGCTGAAGGGCCTGAATTGTGCTGTAGGTTTTCTACGTTTCTATGTGCAGGTTGGTAGGTTAAAAGCCACTGTCTGTGGGTGAGGGGTAGAATCTGAGGGGGGGGGGGGGGCGCGTGGGTGGTGTAGTTGATGGGAATGTGGGGAGAATAAAATGTGGGATTAATGTAAATGGGCAGTTGGTGGTCAGCACAAACTCATTGGGCTGAAAGGCCTGTTTCCATGCTGTACCTCTCAGTGACTCTAACCTTGGTATCACCAATCGATCCTAGAAACCAGAGACCCTTTTTCCTGGAATACAACCAGAAAATGCTGGAAACACACAGCAGGTCAGGCAGCATCCGTGGAGAGAGAAACAGAATTAATGCTTCAGGTCAAGGACCCTTTATCATTTGGGTAAGTCTCCTCTGCACCCTCTCCAAAGCCTTCATGCATTTCTAAAAGTGTGTCAGCCAGAAATGTCTTACCTCCCTCAAGACACTGCATTGAATTTCAGAGACACCTGTGGTTAATTCCAATGACATCGTGTGTAACCAGCTGAACAATTTACCATGGAGCTGTCACGGTGACAGAGCCCTGAGTGGGTGGCATGAAATATCTGATGACCTCCTTCTCTCTGATGTTTGGCTTTTACCCCTTAAGGTAAGAAATATAAATAAAAAAGAAGGGCTTGTATCTTCCCATCCCTCTTTACACCTCTTGCAGACTTCAATGAAAATTAAAAAAACATAGATGATTTAAATCTGAAATAGAACATCGAACAGTACCGCACAGGGACAGGCCCTTCAGCCCATGATGTTATGCTGAACTAATTAAACTACTAATTAATGCATCTTTTGTGTAGTGTTCTGTGGGCAGCCTGCAAGTGTCGCCATGCTTCCAGCGCCAACATAGCATGCCCACAACTTCCTAACCCATACGTCTTTTGGAATGTGGGAGGAAACCGGAGCACCCATAGGAAACCCACGTAGAAACGGGGAGAACATACAAACTCCTTACAGACAGCGGCGGGAATTGAACCCGGGTCGCTGGCGCTGTAAAGCATTACGCTAAACTGCTACACTACTGTGCCTGCCCCACTTTTTTTTATATAAGCATCCTAATTTTCTTTAAATTTCAAAAATAGACTTTACTCATAATAAAAAAAAACATACAAAAGAAGAAACTGCAAAATTTTTACATTCGTCGTCATTACATTCAGTAGTGTTAACTTATTTTTTAAAACCGTAGCACCATTGCCACTCATATGACCTCTGGGGTGATGCACCCTTTCATTGTTTGGGGGGCTTCCCCACCCAACTGAGCCCCTCCACATGCGGTAGCGGAAGGAGCCCAGACCATGGTCCTTCCCCACAGAGCCTCTGCACTGGGTTTCAGTGCGTCCCTCAGCACAGACTCCTGCAGCCTGGACTGTGTCAATTGGCAGCATTCCCTTACAGGCATCTCACTGTGCTGGGAGACCAACAAGTTTCGGGCAGACCAAAGGACGTCCTTCACTGAGTTTGTTGATCTTCCAGCAGCACTTGATGTCTGTATATATGTGTGTGTGTGTGTGTGTGTATGTGTGTGGGCCCTTGGGAACAGCCCGTAGATCAGAGAGTCCTCTGTCACGCAGCTGCTGGGGATGAACTGGGACACAGACCCTTGCATTCTTTTCCACACCCTCTTAGCAAATCCACAGTCTGCAAAGAGGTAGGTGACTGTCTCTTTGCTCTAGGACCGATAACTCAAAGCATGTTTGCTTAAAGTCAATTGGAACAATTTCTCTCAGTGCTTTTTTAAATGAAGCCGATTAGATTAATGACATTTACATATGAAAGATTCTGATTTAACATTTAATGATATTTTGAGATATTACACTTTGAGAATAAAGATGAGGTCATCAAAGCTACATGTTGATAGGAGGTCGGATACAGCCGGAAATTGAGTCATGATTTCTCTTTGAAGTTGGTTTGTCCCTGACTCAATTTTCCAATCAATATAATTACCTTGCTATCAAGAAACCCTCTTTTAAGCACCCTGGTAATGTGATTTCCCCAGTGAAGAGGCTTTGTTTCACTGAAATGCTTCCATTATCCAGTAATTTTGCTCTTGGATCTGATGACGATTGTTCTGCAGTTGTCCAGGCTTTAGCTGGAGATGTATTGTGCCTTGTCCACACAGGCTGTCTCTATGGTGCACTGTGCATTGTGAAACACCAACATTTGTGATTTCTCCCTCGCCCCCCCCCCCACCCCCACCCCCAGTCACCCTCAGTGGGACAGAACTCACGGATGATTGTTGGGAAGCTCAGTCAGGATGTCCTGGATTTCCATGAGCGCCCTGTTAAAGATGTGTTGGGGGATTCATTAATAAATTCAGGGTGTTGAACCTGATGGATCTCTCCCGAGCTGGAGCCCAGCAGGAGAGGTGGACGGGACAGCAGCTTAACAATAATTCCCGTAGGATACAGATCTACCACAGCAGCACTCCCTCAGCACTGTGTGTGTGTGTGTGTGTGTGTGTGTGTGTGTGTGTGTGTGTGTGTGTGTGTGTGTGTGTGTGTGTGTGTGTGTGTGTGTGTGGCGGTGGGGGGGGGAGTTGAATTCCCCCTGCTTGCTACCCTGCCACATAACTCAAGATAATGACTTCCGTTTGCTCCCATTTGATGATGGTTAAGTCGTGTCCAGCGGACTAACAACCAGTTGCTTCACTTCACCTTTCCGCCTTGCCATTATAATCTTAAGATTATCAGACAGACAGGTACAGTAACGAGTGCAATCAAGAACTGGAGGCACACGATTCTGCTGCTCCCCATCAGAGACCATTAAGCCTCCTTGCACTGAGGATAATCCCTGAGTACTTTACATCAGACTAATGCAGGCACAGACTCCCATGCAAGTCATCGAGGAGCGGAAGGGCAAGTCCTCTTACCTCAGAGTTATAGAATCATACAGCATAGAAGCGGGTGCGTTGGATCACCTAGTCCATGCTAACCTTCAGTTAACCATCTATTTACCAGCACTTGGTCTGTAAGCCTTCTATGCCTTGGTGGTTCAAGTGCTCATCTAGATACCCATGTATTACATATTGTGAGAGTCTCTGCCTCTGCATCCCCCTCAGGCAGTGCGTTCGAGATAGCAAAAGCCTCTGGGGGGAAAATTTCCTGTTCAGAGCCCCTCCTACCCCTTACTCCAAGACTATGCCATGTAGTTTTAGACACCTCAGTTATAGGGAAAATAATTCCTACTATCTATCTCATTTATGCCTCTCATAATCTTGCATACTTCTGTCAGGTCCCAGCCCATCCCATCTCTCCTCATAACTGAAGCATTCCATCCCAGGCAACATCATAGCGTATCTCCTCTATGTTGACTGGCTCAATGAGCCAAAGGTTTCACCACTTCTGGGGAAGAAGTTTCCTGCCATCTACCCTAGCTCGTAATTTTGTGTAGCTCCTCATAATTTTGTGTGTAGCTTCTCATAGAGTCATAGACCACGGAAACAGGCCCTTCGGCCCAACTCATCCACGCTGGCCAAGTCATCTACTTGACCTCATCTCATTTCCTTGTGTTTGGCCCTTATCCCTCTCAGCCTTTCCTCTGCATGTACCTGTCTTTTAAATGTGGAATTGTATTGGTATTGGTATTGGTTTATTATCTTCACTTGTACCGATGTACAGTGAAAAACTTGTCTTGCATACCGATCGTACAGATCAATTCATTACACAGTGCAATTACATTGAGTTAGTACAGGGTGCATTGATGTAGTACAGGTAAAGACAATAACAGTACAGAGTAAAGTGTCACAGCTACAGAGAAAGTGCAGCGCAATAAGGTACAAGGTCACAACAAGGTAGATCATGACCTCTACCAGTTCCTCTGGCAGTTCGTGTTCCATGAAGCCAGCACCCTCTGTGTGAAGAAGTTGCCCCTCAGGTCCCTTTTAAATCTTTCCCCTCTCACCTTAAACCTATGCCCTCTAGTTTTTAGTTCCCCTTCCTTGGGAAAAAGACAATGTGTGCGTTCAGGATTTTATACACAGGCGCACGGCTGGTGATTTCAGCTGTAAGTGGATGTCTTCCTTGCTGTTCAAGCCAGAGTCCAAAGTTTCAAGTCCCACTCCTGACACTTGAACACAAAAGGTCCCGTTGCAGTAGTGAGGGAGTGCAGCAATGGAGTCTCGTGGGTGAGATTTAGACCAACGTGTAGGGGGAGAGTATGGTGAAGTGGTTTGCAAATGTGTGGCTGACTGTGAATACAGAAGTTTTAGACTGCGGGGAGATAGTTTGGTCATCTGGGCAGGAAAGATGTGGAAGGGAATGCCTTGGTGGAATTCAGAAGGATGGGGGTGGGGAGGGGAGCAATCTCATTGAAAGGCATAGATAGAGCGGATGTGGGGAGGATGCTTCCATCAGTGGGAGAGTCCAGGATCCGAGGGCACGGCCTCAGAATAAAGGGACGTCCCTTTAAAACTGAGATGAGGAGGAATTTCTTCAGCCGGAGGGTGGTGAATCTGTGGAATTCGTTGTCACAGAGGGTTGTGGAGGCCAAGTCATTGGGTGTACTTAAGGCAGAGATTGATAGGTTATTGATTGGTAAGGGGGGGTTAAGGGCTACAGGGAGAAGGTGGGAGAACGGGGTTGAAAAAAAAAATCAGCCATGATTGGATGACAGAGCAGATGACGGGCTGAATGGCCTAAATTCTGCTCCTTTATCTTATGGTGTTATGGTCATTGGGAAGGCGCAACAAGGCAAAGGATTAGACAATAAGTGGGAGGTCGTAGAGAGGTTTAAAGCGACCTTGGAGTGTATGTCCACTCTGGCAGCACAGATCAATAAGGTGGTAAGAAGGGTACAGGAAAGTTTCCTTAATAAAGGAAAGACTACAGCTTGATCTCCCTGTGCTCTGACCTGCATGTTATGGCCTTTATCTTCCTTTGTGTCCTCTCTTTCTCGTGCCCTTGTCGATCTATCAGCCAGTAAGTCACCTTATCACCATAACAACCCTGGCTTCACACTATCGGACATTTTCCTTTCACTGTACCCATTCCTCCCCTACTCTCTCTACAATTCAAAACTAACTTGTTTTCTCTCTTTCCCAGTTCTGATGAAGGGACTTTGACCTGAAATATTGTCTCTGTTTCTCTCAAGTCAGGTCAAGTCGAGTTTATTGCCATGTGCACGTGTACGGTGAGGCGCAGGTACAATGAACAACTTGGTTGCGGCAGCATCACAGGCACGTAGGTACAGACAACACACGGAACATAAACAAGATAAGATTTCTTTATTAGCCACGTGTACATGGAAACACACAGTGAAATGCATCTTTTGCGTAGAGTGTTCTGGGGGCAGCCCGCAAGTGTCGCCACGCTTCTGGCGCCAACACAGCATGCCCACAACTTCCCAACCCGTACGTCTTTGGAATGTGGGAGGAAACCGGAGCACCCGGAGGAAACCCACGCAGACACGGAGAGAACGTACAAACTCCTTACAGACAGCGGCGGGAATTGAACCCGGGTCGCTGGCGCTGTAAAGCGATACGCTAACGGCTACACTACAGTGCCTCAGTGAAGACTAGAAAAAAGAATGTGCAAAACGACATTCGTGCAACAAAAACACAATCAGTGACAAGTCCACAGTAATGCAAGAGGTGGTCCATAGTGTTCCGTTGCTAAGGTAGGGTTAGGGTTATGCAGGTCAGTTCAAGAGCCTGATAGTTGTAGGAAAGTAGCTGTTCCTGAACCTGGTGGTGTGGGACTTCCGGCTTTTGTCCCTCCTGCCTAACAGAGGCAGCGAGAAGATGACATGGACCGGATTGTGGGGATCCTTGATGGTAGATGCTGCCTTCTTGAGGCAGCGCCTCCTGCAGATGTTGTCAATAGTGGGGAGGGCTGTCCCTGTACTCTGCAGCCTCTTGCTTTCCTCTGCATCTCTCCACAGATGCTGCCCGGCCTGCCGAGTGTTCCCAGCTCTGTCCCATTGCCCGTCTCTCTTTGTAAAAAACAAATCAAATGGCATGAATCCAGCTCCAGAATATACAGTTAGCTGGAAGTGGCAGGGAAGCGCAAGCAGCCTGCATTTCTATAGCACTTTCTGCCTTCTCACCACACAACTGGTGTTGCACTTCCTGAAGGGGCAGCCACTGCTGCAATGTAGGAAAGGCAGTCACCAATTCATGTACAGCAAGGTCCCAGAAACAGCAACCACCAGTTTGATCGATATTTGGCGCTGTCGGTTGGAAGGTATCAATTGCACTTGAACTCGGGGGGAGGAATTGGTATTGGTATTGGTTTATTATTGTCACTTGTACCGAGGTACAATGAAAAACTTGTCTTGCATACCAATCGTACAGGTCAATTCATTACACAGTGCCGTTACATTGGGTTAGTACAGAGTCCACTGATGTAGTACAGGTAAAAAACAATAACAGTACAGAGTAAAGTGTCACAGCTACAGAGAAAGTGCAGTGCAATAAGGTGCAAGGTCACAACAAGGTAGATCATGAGGTTAGAGTCCACCTCATTGTATAAGGGAACCGTTCAATAGTCTTATCACAGTGGGGTAGAAGCTGTCCTTAAGTCTGGTGGTTCGTGCCCTCAGGCTCCTGTATCTTCTACCTGATGGAAGAGGAGACAAGAGAGAATGGTCTGGGTGGGTGGGGTCTTTGCTTATGCTGGCTGCTTCACCAAGACAGTGAGAGGTAAAGACAGAGTCCAAGGAGGGGAGGCTGGTGTCTGTGACGTGCTGGGCTGTGTCCACAACTCTCTGCAGTTTCTTGCGGTCCTGGGCAGAGCAGTTGCCGTACCAAGCCATGATGCATCCAGGTAGGATGCTTCCTATGGTCTTTGAAATGTTGGTCCTGGGATTGCTTGTGTTTGCCCAGGAGAGCTGAGTAGGTCTTGGTTTAATACCTCAAGCAAAGGATGCCACTCCTGACGGTGGACGAGGGAGTTGGGTGCAGACACACTGGAGTTCAGAAGAACGGGAGGCGGTCACATTGAAACGTAAGATTCTGAGGAGGATGCTGAGAGGTTGTTCTGCATGTTGGAGGAACCTAGCCCCCGGGGACACGTGGTGCCCCGTATAAGGTGGAGATGACGAGGAATTTCTCAATGTGTTCCAATCCATGGAATTTTCTACCCCAAACTGCTGTGGCAGCTGAGTGGCTGGAGATATTTGAGGCTGATGTAGGAAGACCGATGGGAAATTGGGGCCGAGAGCCGAGGTCAGATCGGCCACGGTTTTGCACGGCGGAGTGGACTCGATGGGCCGGATGGTCGACTCCTGCTCCCATTTCCCACTTCCTTACGCTTTGCCCAGCCGCGCTGCCCCAGGCCACGAGAAATCGCGGAGAGTTGTGGACGCAGCCCAGTCCGCCACGCAAACCAGCCTCCCCTCCGTGGACTCTGTCTACACTTCCTGCTGCCTCGGGAAAGCAGCCAGCATAATCAAGACCCCACTCACCCCAGACATTCTCTCTTCTCCCCCCTCCCATTGGGCAGAAGATACAAAAGCCTGAAAGCACGTACCACCAGGCTCAAGGACAGCTTCTATCCCGCTGTTATTGAACTCTTGAGCGGACCTCTTACACTCTAAAGGATAAACTCTTGATCTCCCAATCCACCTCGTTGTGGCCCTTTCATTTTATTTGTCTACCTGCACTTTCTCTGTAACTAGTGTTCTGAATTCTGTTTTCCTGTTTACGACTTTGATATACTTAAGTTTGGAAGGATTTGTCTGGATGGCGCGCAAACAAAAGCCTTTCACTGTAATTTTTTACACAAAGGGTGGTCAGTATGTGGAACGAGCTGCCAGAGGAAGTGTTTGAGGCAGGTACAACAATGATTTTTAAAAGACAGTTGGACAGGTACATGGATTGGAAAGGTTTAGAAGGTTATGGGCCAAATGCTGGCAAATGGGGTGGGGCATCTTTGTCAGCCTTGACCAATTGGGCTGAAGGGCCTGTTTCCATGCTGTATAACACTATGACTGTGTACCTCGGTACACATGACAATAATAAACCAATTCCAATTCCAATTCCGTCAAGGGATCCAGAGAACCGCGTGGAACGTCGAGGAGAGCATGAGTAAGTGTTATTCCTGTTTATTCCTGTGACGTGGGAGGGAAATGAGGTTGTTCATGTGCAACATCTCCCCCTGTTGAGCCCATTGTAATCTGTCAGCTGCGCACCACCGGACTTCAAACCCAATAATCTGTTTTCTTACATCAGCGCACAGCATCCTGCGAAGCTTCTCCGTTTATTTCCTGAATTTTAACCCTCCCAGTCCTGGAGCCATTGGGAAGGAATGCCCCAGCACAGGGGAGAGGGGAGCATTTTCTCCATCCTCAAGACATGGGCATTGACAGCACTGCTGTCTCTAACCACCTCCAACATCAATGGCTTGTTGGGTGTGAGAGCCAGCTCCTTGCTGTGGTTACACATCATAGAATGGTGGATTCACTAACGGTGAGGTCTTTCGGCCCATTGAGTCTGTGCTGCGGAGTAAATTCCCACTAGTCCTGTTCCTTAACTCTTTCCCAGTAGCTCCCCATTCAGTCCCCTCTTAGAGTCGTAGAGTAATACAGCACGGATACAGGCCCTTTGGCCCAACCAGACCGTGCCGACTATGGCGCCCATCCACCTGGCTCCAATTTCCTGCATTGGGCCCATATCCCTCCAACCCCCACCCATCCATGTACCTATCCAAGTGCTTCTTAAATCATCCTGTTGTACCTGCCTCACCCACTTCCTCTGGCAGCTCTTTCCATACACTCACCACCGTCTGCGTGAAAAAATTGCCCCTCAAGTCACTTTTAAATCTTTCCCCTCTCACCCTAAACCTCTGCCCCCTAGTTTTGGACTCCCTTACCCTGGGGAAAAGACTGTTACCATCCACCTTATCTCTGCCCTTGATGATTTTATAAATCTCTGTAAGGTCGCCCCTCATTCTCCTACTCTCCAAGGAATAAAGACCCAGCCTGGCCAACCTCAGGCCCTTGAGTCCTGGCAACATCCTCGTAAATCCTCTCTGCACTCTTTCCAGTTTAACCACGTCCTTCCTATAACAGGGCGACCAAAACTGTGCACAGTATTCCAAGTGCGGCCTCACCAACGACTTATACAACTGCAACATGATGTCCCAGTTCCTCTACTCAATGCCCTGACTGATGACTCATGAATGAAAATCCAAAAAAAAAATTTAATCTTCTGGAAATCTGAAATAAAACCAGGAAATGCTGGAAACACTCAGCAGGTCAGGCAGCATCTGTGAGGAGAGGAACAGCTGATGTTTCAGAATTGGAAAAGAAACAAGTTAGCTATCAATAGCAGAGAAGGTAGGGGAGGGATGGGTAAACTAAAGGGGATATCTCCAATAGGGTGAGACCAAATGAGTTAATGTCACATTTGGGATCAGATTAAGTTTCTTGATTTGTCTCTTGAATGTTTACATAGAACACAGAACACGAAATAGCACACAGAAACAGCCCTTCGGCCCACAATGTTGTGCCAAACTTATCAATCACCCAATTAAACTAATCCATTTTGCCTACATAGTGCCCATGTCCCTCCATTCTCCGCACATCCACATGCCTATCTAAGGGCCTCTTAAACACCCAGATCATGTTTGCCTCCATTACATCCCTGGCAGCACATTCCATGTGCCCATCACTCTCTGTGTAAAAAAATACTTGCCCTGCACATCTCCTTTGAACTTTAAGATGAGATCCCTTTATTAGTCACATGTACATCGAAACACACAGTGAAATACATCTTTTGCGTAGAGTGTTCTGGGGGCAGCCCACAAGTGTCGCCACATTTCCGGCGCCAACATAGCGTGCCCACAACTTCCTAACCCGTAGGTCTTTGGAATGTGGGAGGAAACTGGAGCACCTGGAGGAAACCCACACAGTCGCGGGGAGAACGTACAAACACTTTACAGACAGTGGCCAGAATTGAACCCGGGTCGCTGGCGCTGTAATAGCATTACGCTAACCGCTACACTACCGTAACTTACCCCCTCTCACCTTAAGTGCATGCCCTCTAGTTTTAGGCATTTTGATCCTGGGAAAAAGATACCGGTTGTCTACCCTATCTATGCCTCTCATAATCTTATAAACTTCTGTCAGGTATCACCTTAGCCTCCACCGCTCCAGAGAAAACAGCCCAAGTTTGTCCAACCTCTCCTTATAGCTCATGCCCTCTAAATCCAGGCAGCGTCCTCGTAAACCTCTTCTGCACCCTCTCTAAAGCCTCCACATCCTTCCTATAATGAGGGCAACCAGAAATGAATTTTTCCCACAACGACATGGTTGACATTTAAGCAGCAAACAATCTGTTGCAGGAACTCAGCGGGTCGAGCGGCACCTGTGGGAGGAATGGAATTGTTGACGTTTTGGGTCTAAACCCTGCATCAGGACCCGAAATGTTGACAGTTCCTTTATCCCCACAGATGCTGCTCGACCTGGTGAGTTCCTCCAGCACATTGTTTGTTGCTCCAGGTTCCAGCGTCTGCAGCCTCTTGTGTCTCCATGGTTGACTGTTAACTGCCTTCTTGAATGCCCCTAAGGATTATTACCACAGTGAACTCCAGATATCACTGCTTTCATACGCCCAAACATATGCATATTCACAGCCCCACACACACATCAAAGGGGTGCTAGCATACACAGGACTGCAATTCAGCTCTTTGTAGATGGAGCTATTGGTTTCCCTGCATCTCCCCTAGACACACTGGAACATCTGCCAACGTTGGTACCACTGCACCCTTGGGTGATCAGAGCTGGAGCAGGGCAATGGTAACCAAGCCACAGAGCTATGAGGCCATGCATCACAATGGAAGCAGAGTCTGTGAACATCTTTAAGGCAGAGGGAGATTGGCTCTTGATAAGCAAGTGGGTCAAAGTCATGTGTGCACAGGTGCAATGAAAAACTTGCAACAGCATCACAGGCACATAGCATTAGAAACACAACATTCACAAGTTAAACATAAATCATACACAATTTTTACAGGAAAGAACACAATTAGAACAAAAAAGTCCATTGTAGTGCAAAGTGGTCAAAGTGGTCATAGTGTTGCTATACTGATTAGGGTTGTGCCGGTTGGTTCAAGAACCGAATGGTTGAAGGGAAGTCGCTGTTCCTGAACCTGGTGGTGTGGGACTTCAGGCTTCTGTACCTCCTGCCCGATGGGAGCTGCGAGAAGATGGCATGGCCCGGATGGTGGTGATCTTTGATGATGGATGTTGCCTTCTTGAGGCAGCACCTCCTGTAGATACTCCCGATGGTGGTGAGGGACATGCCCGTGATGTATTGGGCTGAGTCCACTACTCTCTGCAGCTTCTTACGTTCCTGTGTATTCGAATTGCCGTCCCAGACCATGATGTAACCAATCAGGATACTTTCAACAGTACATCTGCAGAAGTTTGTTAGAGTGTTCAGTGACAAGCCGAACCTTCTTAACCTCCTAAGAAAGTAAAGACGCTGGCGCATCTTCCTTGTGATCGCATCTACATGCTGGGCCCAGGACAGGTTGTTAACGTCCAGGAACTTAAAGCTTACCAGGGGTATCTGGGACACGTGGAGTGGAGATTGCAGTCAAATCAGCCATGATCTTATTAAATGGTGTAGCAGGTTCAAGAGGCTTGAGCAGCCTCCTCCTGTTCCTGATTCCTATGTTGATAAACCGTCCTCAGGTGTCACGGAGGGACCCAACAACCATCTTGAACTGACCAATGAGATGAAGTTAGTCAGAGATGAAGTGATTGTTTATTCCATGTTCAAAGCACTGGGGCACTTTGAATGAAATACTTTTGAAGTGTAGTTGGTGCTCCCAATAAAGGAAAACAGGTCACGGATTTGGGCCCAGCAAGATCCCAAAAATACCCAACAAGGTGGGAGAAGGGTAAATATTGACCAGAACCTATAGATCAGTGCAGTGGAGTGGTACCAACGTTGGTAGATGTTCCAAAGTCTCTAGGGGAGCTGCAGAGAAATCAATAACCCCACCTTCAAAGAGCTGAATAGCAGCTCTGTGTACATTAGTCCTAGTGTGCATGTGTGTGTGTGTGTGTGTGTGAGACTGTGAACACGCATGTGCACATGTATGGGTGTACTAGAGCAGTGATATATGGAGCTCACTGTTAGGATGATATTGAAACAGTCCTTCAAGAGGTCAGGGGCAGAGACAGGGTGAATACACAAGGAAAGGGAATCAAAAACTAGAGAGCATAGGTTTAAGGGGAGGGGGGAGAGAGATCTAAAACCAGTGGGGCAACTGCTTCATGGAGAACGTGGTGGGTATATGGAACGAGCTGCCAGTGGAAGTGGTTGAGGCAGGTACAATAACCACATTTAAGAGTCCCAGTGAAGGGTCTCGACCCGAAACGTCGACTGTTTATTTCCCTCCATAGGTGCTGCCTGACCTGCTGAGTTCCTCCAGCATTTTGTGTGTGTTGCCCCAGATTCCAGCAGCTGCAGAATCTCCTGTGTCAACATTTAAAAGACATCTGGATAGGAACGTGGATAGGAAAGGTTTAGAGGGATATGGGCCAAACGCAGACAAATGGGACTAGATTGGTGTTGGTATTGGTATTGGTTTATTATTGTTACTTGTATCGAGGTACAGTGAAAAACTTGTCTTGCATACCGATCGTACAGGTCAATTCATTACACAGTGCAGTTACATTGGGTTAGTACAGAGTGCATTGAGGTAGTACAGGTAAAAACTAACAGTACAGAGTGAAGTGTCACAGCTACAGAGAAAGTGCAGTGCAATAAGATGCAAGGTCACAACAAGGTAGATCGTGAGGTCATAGTTCATCTCATTGTATAAGGGAACCGTACAATAGTCTTATCACAGTGGGGTAGAAGCTGTCCTTGAGCCCTCAGGCTCCTGTATCTTCTACCCGATGGAAAAGGAGAGAAGAGAGAATGACCCGGGTGTCTTGGTCAGCATGGATGTTGGCCTGAATGGCCTGGTTCCATGCTGTATTAGTCTGGGATTCTTATGACTCTAACCTGAGGAAGAACTTCCTGGCTCCACTATGTGGAGGGGTTTAGGTACAGTAGTCTTCCCTCCTTCTTCCCCCCCTCTCTCCCCTCCTCCTCCCCATTCCTCCCCACTCTCCACCCCTCCTGATCCCTTCCCTCTCGTCCCTCTGTCCCCCTCCCATCCCTACCACCACTCTCCTCCCGTCCCTTTCTTCCTGCCCCCACCTGTCCCCCACTCACCACCCCCTCCCTCATCTCCCTCCCTGCACCTCTTTCTCCATCTCTCTCCCCCTCCCTTTCGCTCCCCGCTCGATCCCTCCTCCTCTTCACGACTCTCACCCATCCTCTCCAACCCCTACCTCTCCCCGCCCCTCCTCCACTCATCCCTCAGCTCCCCTCCCGTCTGTCCATCCCTCCCCTCTGTGACTAATAAGACTAATATGAGTCTTATTTAAAGTGCCGGTATCTCCGCCCGCTCACCGGCATCCGAGATACTGAGACTAGAAGCAGCCCAGAACACTCTCACCTTGTAACTGACCAGAACCTGCCACTTCACCCTGCAACCGACCAGACGCTCCAACTTCACTCTGAAATTGACCGGACCCTGCAATTTCACCCTGAAACTGACCGGACCCTACAGTTTCACCCGGAGACTCACCGGACCGTCCAATTTCACCCTGAAACTGACCAATTTCACCCTGAAACTGACCAGACGCTCCAATTTCACCCGGGAACTGACCACATCTTCCTGTTTCACCTGGTTCTGACGGGGTGAAACCGGCTTTGAACGGGTTGTCCCGTCACTGAACCAGTGACTGGAGAATTCCCTCCCCCTCCCCCTCCCCTCCAGCTGCCGTTGGACGTGGACAAGGAGACTAGTTGGATCCCAGTTCCCGAGAAGGTCTAAGTCCCCAGCAATGGCCAGCGGTGAGATTTATGGTCCCACCAGCTGTCCCAAACCCTGGTCCCTGTCCAACGCCCAGATGGAGGGGCTGGAGGGTGCCTGGGACTCCAACGGGACCAACTTCGAGAACTTCTCCATCGATCGCCTCCGGGACTTGCTCGAGTCGGCGCGACACAGCACGGAGACTCAGAACCTCGCCGTCAAAGCGTTCCTGGCGTTGGCTTACTCCGTTATCATTGGCCTCGCTATCTTCGGCAATCTCCTGGTGTGTCAGACCGTCCTGAAGAACAAGAGGACCGTCACGACCACCAGCCTCTTCCTCCTTAACCTGGCCGTAGCTGATCTCCTCATCACCCTCCTCAACAGCCCCTTCACTCTGGTAGGACTCTGTGGCTTTACTGTGTGTGAGGTTAGTCATCTTCGCCGTGTGTGGCTGGGCTCTGTTGTGCTGATGTTGGAGAACGTTAGCCAACGTGTGCACAGCAAGATCCCACGAGCAGCAATGCGACGGATCACTCACTGGAACCTTACTCTGTATTCAATCTGTTTAACCCCTGCCCTGGGAGTGTGTGATGGGACAGTGTAGAGGGAGCTTCACTCTGTGTCTGACCCCGGGAGTGTGTGATGGGACGGTGGAGAGGGAGCTTCACTCTGTGTCTGACCCCGGGAGTGTGTGACGGGACGGTGGAGAGGGAGCTTCACTCTGTGTCTGACCCCGGGAGTGTGTGACGGGACGGTGGAGAGGGAGCTTCACTCTGTGTCTGACCCCGGGAGTGTGTGACGGGACGGTGGAGAGGGAGCTTCACTCTGTGTCTGACCCCGGGAGTGTGTGACGGGACGGTGGAGAGGGAGCTTCACTCTGTGTCTGACCCCGGGAGTGTGTGACGGGACGGTGGAGAGGGAGCTTCACTCTGTGTCTGACCCCGGGAGTGTGTGACGGGACGGTGTAGAGGGAGCTTCACTCTGTGTCTGACCCCGGGAGTGTGTGACGGGACGGTGGAGAGGGAGCTTCACTCTGTGTCTGACCCCGGGAGTGTGTGACGGGACGGTGTAGAGGGAGCTTCACTCTGTGTCTGACCCCGGGAGTGTGTGACGGGACGGTGTAGAGGGAGCTTCACTCTGTGTCTGACCCCGGGAGTGTGTGACGGGACGGTGTAGAGGGAGCTTCACTCTGTGTCTGACCCCGGGAGTGTGTGACGGGACGGTGTAGAGGGAGCTTCACTCTGTGTCTGACCCCAGGAGTGTGTGATGGGACAGTGTGGAGGGAATTTTACTCCGTATCTAATCCCTCTGCACCTGACCCACCCTGAGATTGTTGAACAACATAAGAAATAGAAGCAACACTTGGCCATTCAGCCCCTCAGCTTCTGATTCTATCCCTCATCACTGACCTTTAACCTCAGGGCTCCTTTCCTGACTGACTCCATATCCCTCAATTCTCTTAAAATCTAATGATTTATTGGTTGCTAACCCGCCCCAGATTTGGAGGGAGCTTTCACACTGTTAGATATCTGAAGTCAGTTGGCTTGAAGGCCAGCACACACCCTCTCCACCTCAGTCTGTCTGTCCCACATGGAGAATAATTCTTTGGTCCCAGAAAGCAATATGAACTTTACTTAGCAAGGAAGCAATCTCCCAGACTGACTCAGAGCACCAGAGAAGAGTTGTTAGGTTGACTAAAGGTGAATCAGTGTTTTAGACGGAGAGCGGGGTGAAGGAGAGTGGAGGGAGCAGGAAGATCGGAGGGAAGGGTTGCAGGGTGCAGCACCAGGGAACATCCCAGCTCTAAGCCTCTGCCTCCAACACTGGGAGACAGTGAGTGAAGCTGTGGTTTCCTGTGTTATTTCCTGCATTGGTGAGTTTGTCCAGTGAGGAGAGATTAAACAGCATGGTTCTGTACTGTCCAGAGTCTAAGAGGATGAGAGGGGATCTCATTGAAATGTACAAAATTCTGAAATGACATAGTTGATGCTGGGAGGATGTTTCTCCTGGCTGGGGTGTCTAGAGTCATGGGACATAGTCCCAAAATAAGATATTAGTAATTCAACTCAGAACTGGGGAGAAATTTCTTCACCCAGAGGATGCTGAGACTTTAGAATCCTCTCCCCAAGAGGGCTGTGGCTGCACGGTCACTGAGTGTATTCGAGACGATTGGCAGAATTTTAGATCCTGACGGAATGGAGGGATATGGGGTTGGAGCAGGAAATAGCCACTGAGGTAACAGATCAGCCACGATCTTATTGGCAGACACAGTAGTGTAGTGATTAGCGTAACGCTGTTTCAGCGCCAGGACCTGGGTTCAATTCCCGCTGCTGCCTGTAAGGAGTTTGTATGCTCTCCCCGTGTCTGCGTGGGTTTCCTCCGGGTGCTCCGGTTTCTTCCCACATTTCAAAGACGTATGGATTAGGAAGTTGTGGGCGTGCTATGTTGGCGCCGGAAGCGTGACGACACTTGTGGGCTGCCCCCAGAACACTCTATGCAAAAGGTGCATTTCACTGTGTGTTTCGATATGCATGTGACTAATAAAACAATCTTATCTTATTGAATGAGAGAGCTCTTGAGGGCCCAAATGGCTGTTTCTATTTCATACTGTATGTTTAACATTACCGAAGGGGAATTAATTCCTGGCTTGGGTTTTGGGATCAGGGAATGGATGGGTTGGGGCAGAGGGTCAGTGTGTCGGGACAGAGGGTCAGTGCGTCGGGACGGAGGGTCAGGGTGTCGGGATGGAGGGTCAGTGTGTCGGGACGGAGGGTCAGTGTGTTGGGATGGAGGGCCAGTGTGTTGGGATGGAGGGTCCATAGGATTTGGACAGTGGGTCCATCGGATGGGATAGATGGTCTACAGATTGGGATAGAGCATCCGTAGGTAAGGATGGAGAGTCAGTAGGTTAGGTTGGGGCAGAGTACATGGGTTGAGATAAGAGTATAGATAGTTGGGATTGTGGGGTCTGGATTGAGTTGGAAAGTCTGTGGATTAGGACAGAGGGTCTATATGTTGGGACAGAAGGTCCATGGATTGGGATATAAGGTCCATGTGTTGGGACAGGGTGTCTATGGATTGGGATAGAGGATATGTAAGTCAGGAAAGAGAGGTCTGGATCGAACTAGAGGGCTGTGGGTCGGGATAGGCTGCTCATGGGATGGGATAGACATAGATAGCAATAGTCATGCTCACAAGAGAGTCACTGCACCGGGATCTGGTTGTGTGCATCCGTTTCACAAAGTGGAATTTTCTGCACACTGGCTTCTTGTTGCTACATGAAGCGCATGATTCTCCTGAATGATGTGTCCTTCTTGTAATGACCTTTATTAGCTTAAATGCACCTTTCCACCCTGCAGAAATAACCAGAAGTAATCGTGACCAATGGGGTCTGTACCCGTGTATAATGCTGCAACCTCGCACAACGTGTCCAGCTCTGTATAAACCTCCTATCGAAACATAGACTTATTACAGCATGGAAGGAGGCCCTTCATCCATCAGGTCTGAACTAGCTCCCAGCAGTGCAATCAAGTTAGATTCATAATCAGGCTCTATACAGATGATATTTCCTTGTGTATTTTGAATCCAATTCCCTTGGGAAAGCCTTGATTGATTGTTTGCACCAATCTGACAGATTGTCAACATTTTCCATAACTCCAGTTCCTTTCTCTACATAGTCTGACATGCAGGTAACTCTGGTCTATTGTACATGTTCAAAGTCAAAGTCGTGATTTTTGTCAGCTGCACAAGTCCATGTGTGCACAAGAGCAATGAAAATCTTACTTGCAGCAACATCACAGGCACAGAGCATTATATAAGTAGCATTCACAAGACATAAATTAAACATATTATACACAATTTTTACAAGAAAGAAGACAATTTAAAACAAAAAAAAAACAAATTCCATTTGGTGCAAAGTGATCAAAATGGTTACAGTGTTGCTAAACTTCAGTGATTGGGGTTGTGCCGGTTGGTTCAAGAACCGAATGGTTGAAGGGAAGTAGCTGTTCCTGAACCTGGTGGTGTGGGACTTTAGGCTTCTGTACCTCCTGCCCGATGGGAGCTGTGAGAAGATGGCACGGCCCGGATGGTGGTGATCTTTGATGATGGATGTTGCCTCCTTGAGGCAGCGCCTCCTGTAGATACTCCCGATGGTGGCGAGGGATGTGCCGGTGATGTATTGGGCAGAGTCCACTACTCTCTGCAGTTTCTTGTATTCCTGCACATTCGAATTGCCGTGCCAGACCATGATACAAACAATCAGGCAACCAGTGCTCTGGCCTACTTGTAACTTTTTCTACATTGTCTCATGTGTAGTTGAAACCTCTGCAGAAAGTAGCGAATCTCTGAAATTCTGCCTCGGAGGATTGCAGAGGCTGGATCACTGGGGGTAGTTAAAGAGGAGGTGGATAAACCTTTGAAAGGCCAGGGAAACCCACACAGTCACAGGGAGAACATGCAAACTCCACACAGACAGTCCCGTGTCCAACACAGTTTGGTTCAGTTCCACAAGTGACTCCAGTCTACAGCCCCTCCTGGTCTGGCCACCATTCTGACCTTTGCCTTGCTGTTCCTCAGGTCCGTTTCGTGAACAGCAGCTGGGTCTTTGGGACGACCATGTGTCACATCAGCCGGTTCTCCCAGTACTGCTCTCTGCACGTTTCGGCACTGACTCTAACAGCGATAGCACTGGATCGGTACCAGGTACGGGTTTCGCCTTTGTATTGTCATCTTCTGGCATCACTGAAGTACAAGAAACAGGCCCTTCAGCCCACTGAGTCCGTGCAAACACCTACCTGCACCTCCCTCTTTTTATTCTCCCCGCAGGGCAATCACATTCGCTGTCACCTCTCTCATATTCCCATCAACTTCCCCCCCCCCCCGATTCTACCCCTCACCCACACACTAGGGGGTCAATTAACCCACCGACCCGGATGTCTTTGGGATGTGGGGGATGTGGGAGGGAACTGGAGCACCCGAGGGGAACCCACACGGTCACAGGGAGAACGTTCCAACTCCACAAACACATACACACACACACACACACACACACACACACACACACACACACACACACACACACACACACACACACACACACACACACACACACACAGTGCCGGAGGTCGGAATCGAACCCGGGTCTCTGGATCCGTAAGGCAACGTCTCTACCCATTGCGTCACTGCGTCGATCCAGATGAATCATGGAGCGTCTCACCATTGAAATTAAATTCCATTTTTCTCTTCTTCCTACCTGCACATTTCTCCGTTAGATACTCCATCACTAGCAGAGCTGCTTCCTCATAGGTCTAGCTATTCAGTTGTGTAGGAACCTCTTCTTGAAGAAGGTAGCAATTCTCTGAAATGTTCTGCCTTGGAGAGTTGTTGTTGTCAAAGCCGAGTTTATCGTCATCTGCACAAATGTGTGCACGGGTGCAATGAAAAACTTACTTGCAGCAGCATCACAGGCACAGAGCATCAGAGACGCACATTCACAAGAAAAACATAAATTAACAACATAAGTTAAATAAAATTATACAAGGACACAATTAGAACAACAAAAAAACAAAGTCCATTGTAGTGCAAAGTGGTCACAGTGTTGCTATACTGAGGTAGTGATCAGGTTGTGCCGGTCGGTTCAAGAACCGAATGGTTGAAGGGAAGTAGCTGTTCCTGAACCTGGTGGTGTGGGGACTTCAGGCTTCTGTACCTCCTGCCTGATGGGAGCTGCGAGAAGATGGCACGGCCCGGATGGTGGGGATCTTTGATGATGGATGTTGCCTTCTTGAGGCAGCACCTCCTGTAGATACTCCCGATGGTGGGGAGGGATGTATTGGGCAGAGTCCACTACTCTCTGCAGCTTCTTACATTCCTGCGCATTTGAATTGCCGTCCCAGACCTGTCAACAAGAGGCTGGATCACTGAAGGTTATTTAAAGAGGAGATGGATAAATATTTGAACAATCGAATTCAAGTAATGAAAGATTTAATTCAAGTGATTAAATCAGGAACTTTAAAACAAAATGAGCTATTCTCAGTAAGTGTGAAACCAGTGATGATTGTAAAAACTCCTCTAGTTCACTGATGGTCTTCAGGAGAAGAAATCTGCTCTCCTTACTGGTCTGGGCCTGTATGTGACTCCAGACCACTCACTTAACTCTTTAACTGCCTCAGCAGTTCAGGGGGGCATTTAGGGAGGGCAATAAATGCTGCCAAAGTCATTTTAAAAACGTGGGTGTATGTGTGTGTGTTTGTGCTTGTGTGTGTGTGTGTGTGTGTGCGCAAGTGTGTGTTTGCATGTGTGTCTACATGTGTGTCTACATTTCAGAGAATTGCTACCTTCTTCAAGAAGAGGTTCCTACACAGCTGAATAGCTGGACCTATGAGTGTGCAAATGTGTGTGCATTTGCATTTGTGTGTGCATGTGTATGTAGGTCTGTGTGTGTACGTGTGTGTGCATATGCGTGCGTTCGTGTGTACACACCTTTGTGTGTGTGTGTGTGCGTGTGTGTGTGTGTGCGTGTGTGTGTGTGTGTGTGCGTGCGTGTGTGTGTGTGTGCGTGCGCGTGTGTGTGTGTGTGTGTGGAGTCTTTTGGATTTTAGATTTCCTTTAGATGATTAGCTAGGGAAGGAGATGGTTGATGTGCATGGGGGCGAGGCAGGGACCCTGCTTACTGACCACCACACTCCCTCAATGGAGGCAGCAAGAAGCATCTTATTTACACGGCAAGCGGCTACGATTGGGTCTGCAGTACGCACAGGCTGTGACAAAGCGCAGCCACGTAGTGAGCTGGGGGAAGAGTCACTCAAGTGAGGAAAGGAGCTGTGCAGTGTTGCGTAATTACTCACCTCTGCACTGGAGAAACCGAACACAGATTGGGTGATCACTCTGTGGGGTACCTGCGTTCAGTCCACAGGGGTGACCCTCAGCTCCCCGTTGCCTGCCACTTTAATTCTCCGTCCCAGTAACACTCTGACCTATTGGTCTGTGGCTTCCTGACTGTTACAACAAGGCCGAACGCAAGCTTGAGGAACAGTAGCACCTCTTCATCTGTCTAGGCACATTGCAGCCTGCAGGACTCAATATCGATTTCGCCAACTTTAGGTAACTCACTCTTTCTTTCCGTCTGTATCAGAAATGGTCATTTTTGCCTATCATCACTTTAGTTCAACTTTCCTTATTCTCTTCGTCTGGTCTGGCTTGCTGGGTATGTCCCACAGCCTGACCATTAATGATACATTACACTAACAAAGGAATGTAATATATTTGCCGCTGCCCCCATTAACTGATTTAGTCTCACCCTATCAAAGATATTTCCACCCACTCCGTCCCCTACCTTCTCTGCCACTGAAAACCAATTTATTTTCCTCTCTCTGCCAGTTCTGATGAAGGGTCCTGGACCTGAAACATTGACTGTTTCTCTCCCCACAGATTCTGCCTGACCTGCTGAGTGTTTCCAGCATTTTCTGATCTTATTTCAGACTTCCAGCTTCTGCAGCTTTTTGATTTTCATCTCTAACTCTCGGTGTTTACTTGCAGGCTATTGTACACCCTTTAAAGCCTCGTATGTCCCTCTCCAAAGGAATTATCTGTATCACTATCATCTGGATACTGGCTTCCTGTTTTTCTTTGCCTCATGCCATTTACCAGAAGTTGTTTCGCTTTGTGTACAGGTAAATCTTCTCTTAAACACCTTCTCCCCCTCCCCACCTCCACCCCATGCCCCCACCACCCTTCCCAGCCCTGTGGGGCAGTGAACTGATGTCTATAGCATCTCTGGGACCAAAACATGTCAAACAGCATGAAAACATATTAATCTCATCTTCCAACAGTTGGCCCATTGCCTTCTCTGCCTAGGTGATTCAAGTGCTCATATAGTGACAGCTTGACTTGTTCTTTGACCTCAGAGTCGAACACATAGAAACAGGCCCTTTGGCCCATCATGCTGATTGTTGTACCTAGCTACACTAATCCCATTTGCCCATATTAGCTCCGTAGCCATCTATGCCTTGTCTGTTTAAGTATCTGTCTGAAGGCCTCTTGACTGGCTGATCCCACCCCTTCGTCAGGCAGTGGACTCCATTGTCAACCACGCTCGTTATGAAGGACTTTCCCCTCAGGGCTGTCTAAACCCTCCTCCCCTCTGACCTTAAACCCGTGCCCTCTTGTCTTAGACGCCAGGGAAAATTTCTGACTATCCATCCTGTCTATGCCTCTGGTAATTTATATATCCTTATCAGGTCATCCCTCAGCCTCCCTAGCACCAGCCAAATTTGTCCAATCTCTCCCTGTAACCAAAGTCCTCCAATCCAGGCAACATCCCAGTGAATCTCCTCTGCACCCTCTCTAGAGCAATCACATCCTTCCCATAGTGCGGTGCCCAGAACTGCACACAAATGTAGTCTAACCAGTGTTTTGTAAAGTTGTCGCGTGGCGTCCCAAATCTTATATTCTGTGCCCTGACCAATGAAGGCAAGCATTCCATGTGCCTTCTTAACTGCCCTATCCACCTGCGTCATCACTTTAAGGGATCTATGGACTTGTATCCAAGGTCTATCTGTTCATCAACAGTCCTACCATTTACTGTGTACATCTGTCTGTGAAAATCTTTAGAACTTCCATTTCAATGGCACCAATGAACCTTCTCACAGTCCTTCCTAAGATGGTCGACAAGGTTGCTCATCAAACAAAAAGAAAAATGACATCCAGACACAGGAGGAGGTGTTGGGGGGGGGGGGGATGAGCCAGGAATTAGCTGAGAGCCGGGGTGGAGAGATGGAGAGTATTAGGAATCTCGGGAGGGCATGGCTGCCATTGGTGGGGCTGTTAAATTCCGGCGTGCACAAGAGGGCAGCATTGGAGGGTCGTTTGCAGACATTAGGGAGTCATGAGAACCAGGGAGGGATTCAGAAAGGAGCGTGGAGGGGTGTAGAGTTTGTACGACGTGCCAGTTGGTGGGTTAATTGGCACTGTTAATTGCTCCTTAGTGCATAGGTGGGTGGTGGGATAATCCGACTCAGAATCAGACTCTTTCCCAGGGCGACAATGGCTAACACGAGGGGACGTCATTTTAAGGTGATTGGAGGAAGGTGTAAGGGGGATATCAGGGGTAAGCTTTTTACACAGAGAGTGGTGGGTGCGTGGAACGCACTGCCGGCAGAGGTTGTGGGGGCAGATACATTAGGGGCATTTAAGGGACTCTTAGATAGACACATGAATGATAGAAAAATAGGGGGCTATGTGGGAGGGAAGGGTTAGATGGATCTTAGAGCAGGATATAATGTCAGCACAACATTGTGGGCCGAAGGGCCTGCACTGTGCTGTAATGTCCTATGTTCCATGTGAGAGAGTGAGAATAGAGAGTGAGGGAATACTCTTGAGGGCTGGCATAGATGGGCTGAACAGCCAACTTCTATCTGATGAGGAAAATGAGATGTGAACCAAATTCCCCTCCCCAGTTTGTACAATCCACTTTGTAAATTAACTCTCGGGAGTCCCCAGAGACATTCTGTGTCCAGGAACCCACTCCAAGAGGGAGTGTAGCAGGTGAGGTGCCGAGTTGTAGCAAGAAAGGTTGGAGAGAGGTTTGAGCCCAGTGAGGGTGGGGGTGAGGAAGGAGGGCTTAGTGTGAGGGTGAAGGGTCAGCATGAGGAGGGCGAGAGTTGAGGGAGGGAGGAAGATTCATTGTAAAGATGAGAGTGATCAGGCCCAACCTTGTCCACAACAGCCCAGGAGGAGAGCAGAGACCCCGGAGGAAGTTACAGTGATGGGGAGGTGTCAGGAGCCACGGAAGGATGTGAATATCATAGCTTTAGCCTCAGCAGAGCTGATGTAGGTCAGCGAGAATGGTGGGGGAATGGGACGAGGTGCCCACGAACGCAGTAGAGGATGCAAGTTGAAGATACGGCAGTGACCTACCACTTCTTCCCAAAGCGACAGTGCACTAACTAAACCGGAGACCTTGGAAGTGCCCATGGCAACAGAAGCAGACTCTCTCTCCGGAGAGAATTATACTCCTTGATTTCTCAAACCGTTCAAGTAGACATAAAATGTAGGTTCTGGACGAGCAATTTCCTTTGAAATCTGCCTCACGAAAAGGTCTCGTTGTTAGGAGTGACTCATCTGAAATGAAAGGCAAATTCTGTGCTTAGAAGGAAACCTCTCCCGCTAAGGACAAGTGCTGCCTTAGATCGACGAGCAGGTCATAAAATGTCACCTGGGGTGAGGGCCAAATTATCACCCCCCCCCTCAAAAAAGGTGTTCTTCTGAAGGGATGGACATGGAAGTGTGAGTTAACCCTCTTTCACACTCTTGCGCGCATTGAAAAGCAGACGACAGTGTGTTGCCAGTGTTATCCCGACACCCAGCTATGGTGGTCTAACAGTTATTATAGGATCAGCAGTCTGAGTTTGAGGCCAGAGACATGAGTTCGAATCCCAGAAATGCAGTTAGAAGAATTTATATTCTATTGAATCTGCAATTGTTTAAAAAAAAATCCCTTGTCAATGTAATGGTAACCATGAAATTATAGGATTGTTGTACAAGCCCGTTTGATTCTGAGTTGGAATTAGAACATAGAACATTACAGCACTGTACAGGCCCTTCAGCCCACAATGATGTGCTGACATTTTATCCTGCTGTAAGATCGATCTAACCCTTCCCTCCCACATAGCCCCCCCCCCCCATTTTGCTATCATTCATGTGTCTAAGAGTCTCTTAAATGTCCCTGATGTATCTGCCCCCACAACCTCTGCCGGCAGTGTGTTCCACACATCCACCACTCTCTGTGTAAAAAACTTACCCCTTATACCTTCCTCCAATCACCTTAAAATTATGTCCCCTTGTGTGAGCTATTGTTGTCCTGGGAAAAAGTCTCTGCCTGTCCACTCGATCTATGCCTCTTACCATTTTGTGCACCTCTATCAAATCACCTCTCATCCTCCTTCTCTCCAAAGAGAAAAGCCCGAGCTCGCTCAACCTATCCTCATAAAACATGCTCTCTAATCCAGGTAGCATCCTGGTGAATCTCCTCTGCACCCTCTCTAAAGCTTTCACATCCTTCCTATAATGAGGCAACCAGAAATGAGCACAATTAATTCTGAAGTCCTTACATGGCAGCATAGTGGCACAGCAGTTAGAATCGCCGTCTCACAGCTCCAGTGTCTCAGGTTCGATCCCGACCTCCGGCGCTGTCTGTGTGCGTGGGGTTTGCACATTCTCCCTGTGACCGTGTGGGTATCCCCCCGGGTGCTCCAGTTTCCTCCCACATCCCAACGACGTGCGGGGTCGGTGGGTTAATTGGCTGCTGTGAATTTACCCCCGAGTGTGTGGCTGAGGGGTAGAATCGGGGGGGGGGGGGGGAGGAGTTGATGGGGACGTGCGGGAGAATGAAAAAAAGGATGGGGTTAGCGTGGGATTACAGACCCTCCCTGGGTTACGAACGCCCAAGTTATGGACACCCTGTATGTACGATGGAGCGTTTGGGAGACCGGCAGGATGGATGGGGGTGGATTTGCCGGCTGCTGTGGGGCTGCAGGCATCCTCTGCCGGGTGGGAATGGGTTACTCCCACGTGCCTTCTCTCCCCACCGCCCCTGAGCCCCAACAACTTGGGGGCTGGGGTGGAGCCGAGCAGAGCCGGGAGCGCTGAGCGGACTCACTCGCTCACTCACCGGGTCAGCGAGGCCGGCCGGCGGCCACTCTTCCCGCTCCAGCTCGCTTTCCCATCACCGCCGGTCCCGTGGCCTTCTCCCACACACTGTGGAGTCGTTCATTCCCGACTGATGAACAGTTCGGGTTACGAACAGATCTCAGGAGCGTAACCCGGGGACATCAATGGGTGTGTGATGGTCGGCACGGACTAGTGGGATGAATGGCCTGTTTCCATGCTGTATCCCTGTGGCTATAACTTAACCCAGTCTGGGCCTCTATGTGACTCCAGTCTCGCCAATGTGGCTGACTCTTTCCATTGGCGAGGATATCCTGTGAACGAACAAATGAAAGATCCAAACTGAGCCACGAACAGCACCAACAGAACTTTCCCCTCAGCAATATCACTGTAAAACATAACTGTCCCTGCTGGAGCCCCCTCCAGTGCAGCTCTGAGGGAGTGCAGCACTGTTGCAGAAGCTGCCATTCAGCGGAGGTGTGAAATCAAGGTGGACGTGACAGCATAAACAAAAATGGTGTTTGGGAGCTTGTCATCCTGGACGGTATCTCCTCAACCACAGTTTATCCAGTCAATTGCCTCACTTCTTTTGTTGGGATCATGCTGCATCCAAAAGAGTAGCTGGTGTTTGCCCACACTTCAGTAAGCATTCACTAGCCAGGAAGTGCGCCGTCCGTAGTCCTGAAATCACAATTGCCACTGAGATTTCGCACTTCAGCGTCTGTCCGTTATCATGTTTATAAAATCATTTTCTTCTTTGCTTATGTGTTCATGCGATGTGGATTTCCATGGAAGAGCTGGCATTTATTGTCCATCCCTGAGTGCCTCCTGATGGGAGAGCCAACCACATCGATGTGGGTTCTGGAGTCACCTACTGGCCAGAGAGGTTAAGGATGGCAGATTTCCTTCACTGGTGAACCAGGTGGCTTTTAAATTCAATCCAGTTACTATTATTGAGGATAGCATTTTTTAAAAAATTACAATTTACTTAATTACTTGAATTTAAATTTCTGAACTGCCATGGTGGGATTTGAACATGTCTCTGAACTAATAGTCTAGACCTCTGGCTACCAGTCCAGTAACAACTGCAATGATGCCATATCCAATCTGTCATTGGCTAAGTGTTGAAAGCAAGGAAAAGAGGCAGGAGTTGACCATTCAGCCCATTCTTCCCCGTACTATTCAATAACCTCACTGGCCACTGTTCTATCCCTACTCTGATCCCCTGTCCAATCCCACGACTCCCTGATTCCCAGCCAGCCCTTGAATAATGACTGAGCACCCTTGGCCCATTAACCATATTTTACAGTTAACATGTTCCTAATCATTGATAGTACAATCACTCTTTGTTAAACGTATCATGTGGACCAGGTTCTCTTGTACACCGTGTGCAGAGGAGGTTTGGCGCATTTTACAGTACTAGCCTCTTTAGGGCTTGTTGCCCAGCTTGTATCTTACTTAAGTGACTCCAGGAACTTGGAGCATGTTGGTGCTGGAAAGAGTGACCAGCGGCTCCCACATCCAGTGGGAAGTGGGCTCCCTCTGTACCTCCTCACATCCTGGTGCCGTATCATCCTGTTAAATCGCAGAACTGTCCGGGGACAGAAGGAGGCCATTCAGCCCGTTGAGTCCGTGTTGATTCCTGGTAGAGCAGTCCCATTCGTTCGAGTGCTGCAAATTATTTCTCTCTCTCTAATTCCCTTTGGAGACCTCTGATTGACTCTGTACCCACCTCTCCCCCCCCCCCCCCTTTACAGTCTGTGAGTTCCAGGCCACCTCCTATACACCCCCTCCTTTCCCGAAATCTGTCCCCTTGCTGAGCAATGGGAACAGCTCCCCCCCACCCCACTCTCTCTCTCTCTCACACACACTCACTTTCATTCTTTCTCCCTCTCTCTCTCTCTCTCTCCACCCCCCTCTCCCCCTCTCTCCCCCATCCTATCAAATCTCCTTCCAGTATGCCTTGCTGCATCCCCAGCTGCACCAGCCGAATCTTCCCTCAACCCTGGATACCAACCCTGAGAAAATCCGCCTGGGACCCTCACTTCCTTCCTTACGTGCGGAATCAGACGCAATATTCCCGTTGCCATCAAATCCTTCCTGCTCTCAGCTTCTCTCCCGCTCTTACCAGACTCTTGAATGAACCTTTCATACGCTAAAAAATGAACTCTTGATCTCCCAATCTACCTCATTGCGGCCCTTGCACTTCATTTGTCTACCTGCTCTGCACTTGCTCTGTAGTTGTAACATTATATTCTGCAGACATAGGAGGCTGGAGCAACACACAAAGCGCTGGAGGAACTCAGTGGGTCAGGCAGCGTCCGTGGAAGGGAGTGGGCAGTCGATGTTTCAGGTCGAGACCCTTCAGCTGGATGATGACTGTCCACTTCCCTCCGTAGATGCTGCCTGACCTGCTGAGTCCCTACAGCGCTTTATGTGTTGTACTTATGTATGGTATGATCTGTCTGGATGGCACACGAAACAAAAGCTTTTCACTGTATATGTGTATTGTGGAGGGTCGTGGCTGTCACGTGGCAACACTGCCCCTACCTGGTCGGAAGACACACCACTGTCAAAGTTTGGCTCCACCCTGTCCATCAGTGCACTCTTGACCATTGGTCCCTTTAAACACCTTTGCACCTGGCCTCGGGCCATTGGCCTGTTTGAAGTACCTGGATTGGACCCCCCCCCCCCCCAGCCCTCCAGCAGTATAAAGTGTTTGGTTCTCTCTTTTTTTCCTCTGAGGGATGCTGAGGTAAGCTGTGCACTGTTTAAGAGAAATTAGTTAGGATTCCCGGTAACGTAGAGCCGTGCCTGAGTCGAGGAGTGGCAGGCATCGTATTGTTTCTCCCTTGATCATTTGTACCCAGTTCGTTTTGTGTGCGTGTGTGCATCTTACCCTTGTTGCGATCCCCTCCCCACGTCTGCGATCACCAGTGTGCATGTGTGTGTTGCCCCGTTATCCTTTCCTGTGTTTGTTTTTTATAAATAATCTTTTTAACCTCAAAGACTGTGTCCAGAGTCCTTGCCTTCGAGACCCTCGAATCTGTTACACAACAACATGTGACAACAATAACCCAATGACACCCCTACTCATGAAGTTGTAAATTACATCTATTTTATGTTAAGTTTATGTTAACTTATGTTTGTCTTGTTTGTAACGTACTGTGTAACTGCTGCAAAAAGCTGGTGTCAACGGTGTTTTTACCCCGTGTACGTTTGCCTGTGACAATAAACTTGAGCCTCTGATCAGTTCTCTCTGCACACTCCCCTAGGGAGAAGACCGTCCGGAGCCTTTGTGTCCCTGCTTTCCCGAAGCCGTCTGACATGTTCTGGAAGTACTTGGACCTCACCACCTTCGGGCTGCTCTACGCCCTGCCGCTGTTGGTGATCACCGTGGCCTACTCCGCCGTGGGCAAGAAGCTGTGGCTGCGGAGTGCCATAGGGGCCGTCACGGTCGAGCAATCGGTTGCGCAGCGCGGCAGGAAGAAGAAGGCCATCAAGATGATGGTGCTGGTGGTGGTAGTCTTCGCCATCTGTTGGCTCCCCCTCAACTGCTACGTAATCCTGCTCTCCAGCCAGCTCATCCGGGCCAACAACGCCCTGTACTTTGCCTTCCACTGGCTGGCCGTGAGCAGCACCTGCTGCAACCCCTTCATCTACTGCTGGCTGGACGACAGGTTCCGCGGGGAGCTCAGGGCCCTCCTCGGCAAGTGCGGGCGAGCAAGGAGTGGGGCAGGCAAGGTGGTGGCCGTCGCTGCGCCCGGCAGGCCGATTCGGAGGGCTTGGTTGGAGGACCAACCTGGCCCATCCACGGCGGGCGGGAGGTCTGGGTTTCGAGGGCTCAGGGGCAGCGACAGAGAGGTGAGTGAACCTCTCGCCTTGCGTCAAACTCCTGGTGTTGAGTAGGGCCACCGCTCTGGTGAGTTGGCTCTCTTTGCCACGATGCCACCCAACTGGGAGACTCTTGCAAGTAATACAGCACGGAAACGGGCTCTTTGGCCCAACTGGTCCTTGCTGACCAAGGTGCCCACCTAAGCAAGTCCCATCTATCCACTTTTGGCCTGTATCCTCCTAAACCTTTCCTATCCATATATCCAAATGTCATTATTGTACCCACCTCAACTACTTTCTCCACCACCCTCTGCGTGAAGAAGTTGCCCCTCAGGTCCCTTTTAAATCTTTCCCCTCCCCCCACCCCCACCTTAAACCTATGCCCTCTAGTTTTTAGTTCTCCTTCCCTGGGGGAAAAAATGATAAGATTTCTTTATTAGTCACGTGTACATCGAAACACGCAGTGAAATGCATCTTTTGCGTAGAGTGTTCTGGGGGCAGCCCGCAAGTGTCGCCACACTTCCGGCGCCGACATAGCATGTCCACAACTTCCTAACCTGTACGTCTTTGGAATGTGGGAGGAAACCGGAGCACCCGGAGGAAACCCACGCAGACACAGGGAGAACGTACAAACTCCTTACAGACAGTGGCCGGTTTTGAACCCAGGTCGCTGGCATTGTAAAGCATTACGCTAACCGCTACACTACCGTGCCTGCCCCTACACCACTGTGACCATTCACCCTACTGATGCCTCTCATGACTTTATGCACCTCTATAAGGTCTCCTACGCTCCAAGGAATAAAGTCCTAGCCTATCCAATCTCTCCCTATAACTCAGGCCCTCAAATCAGCTCCAACTGCAGGAGAGGACTGTGGTGCCACATTTGGCACTGCCATCTCCGAGCTCCAGAGACCTGAGTTCAATCGTCATCTCTGGTGCTGTCTGCATGGAGCTTTCTCTCCCTGTAACCGTGTGGGTTTCCCCTGGGTGCTGCAGTTTTTCCCTAAATGCTCGGTAGACCGCTGTAGATTACCCTTTAGTGTACGTTGATGTCAAGGCAACCACTGTGAGAGAGTAAGTTACAAAGGGATTGGAATGATGGGTTTGCTCTGGGTTCAATGGCCTTCCTTCTCTGCCATAATACTAATCACTGATGGTGTGTCAGGGAGCAATGAACAATCTGCTGGAGGAACTCAGCCGGTCGAGCAGCATCTGCGGGGTGGGGAGGGGAACTGTCGACGTTTTGGGACCTGCATCAGGACTGAGAGTGGACGGTAAAAAGAGGAGAGGGGGAGTGGTGAGACAAGAGGCCAGAGGCGATTGGTGGACTGAGGAGGGGGTGAGAGAGTCCCAGGGAGGCAGGTGGGTGATGATTGGAGGTAGACAAAGAGAGAAGAAAATGAGGTGGTGGTGGTGGTGGGGGGGGGGGGGGGGGGTGGAGGAAGCCTGTGGGTGAACCAGGTGGGTAGTGGGTGGATGGAACCAAGGAAGGGGAGGGAAATGAAGATGGGTGGTGGGGGTGGTGGGGGCAGTGAGAAAGGGGAGGAAAAATAGGACGAAAGGAAGAGTCAAGGGTTTGCTGTACCGAGGATCTCGAGAGGCGCTGAGACAGTGCCACCTTGCCAGAGGTACCAAACCTTGTATGGGAGGTTAACCAAGGCCCAGTCCACCAATCTGGTTGGAGGTCAGAAGGGGAAGGAGGGGGCCTGATTTAGAACCCTATGATCTGATTGGCTGAGACGCCTTCTCCTTGCAAATCCAACTGATTATCCTTCTCTTCCAGGAAACTACGTTGAACCCCAGGAATGTGTGACAGCATCTCGCAAATTCCAGTCATCCATAATTCCCAGAAACTCCCCCTTAATCTTTTTCGCCAGAAAATCTATGGAGGAGATCTACATAAGTTAAGCCTTCGTGCTTTCTTCAGCATGGGGTGGCTGAGAGACAGCTCCTCCCTCACCTCTGGACCCCACTCTTGATCCATCGATGTTCATGTTACTTTTCAGAGGCAACCAAATGCATTCTCCATTATCTTCATCAGGACGTCTCGACCGGAAATGTTGACTGTTTGTTTCCCTCCATAGATGCTGCCTGACCTGCTGAGTTTCCCTGGCATTTTGTGTGTGTTGGTATCAAAATTAAGACTGCCAGCGGCTTGAGTAGCCCTGACCAAGCATTATGCTCACACAAGTCTGTGCTGTTTGATGTGCCAACCGTCAAGAAGATAAAACCACCTCAAAAGGACAGAGCCTGGAAATCTGGCACATTACAACACGAGTGGCATGGTGGTGCAGTGGGTAGAGCCGCTGCCTCACGGCACCAGAGACCGGGGTTCGATCCCGACCTCGGGTGCTGTCTGTGCATGGAGTTTGCACGTTCTCCCTGTGACTGCGTGGGTTTCCCCTGGGGGCTCCGGTTCCCTCCCACATCCAAAAAGAATGCACATTTGCAGCTCTCTGCTCCATAATAATGTAGGAAGCGCAGCAGGCAGAGCCACTGCCTCACAGCTCCAGAGTCCCAGGTTCGATCCCGACCTCCGGCGCTCTGTCTGTCTGTGTGCGTGTAGCTTGCATGTTCTCCCTGTGACTGTGCGGGTCTCCTCCACAGGTGCTCCGGTTCCCTCCCACATCCCAACAACGTGCGGGGTCGGTGGGCTAATTGGCCGCTGTAAATTGCCCCTCTAGTGTGTGGGTGAGGGGTAGAATCGGGGGGGGGGGGGAATGTGAGAGGGCATAGGTTATAAGTAGAACCTCCACCAGCAAGAAGGAGATGGACAGCAGGTGTGGGAAACGCCACCACTTGCAGGTTCCCCTCCAAGTTGCGCGCACCACTTGAAATACTGCCATCCCTTCATCGTGGCTGGGTCTAAAACTCCCCTCCTCACCTTCACCAGATTGATTGCATATTGCCTCCTGCTGGATGGGCAATAAATACTGGCTTTGCTGGTGACAACCAGATCCCAGGAAATTAATAAGTAGAAAGAAACTTCAAGCCTGGAAGGGGATAATATCCGAGGAAAAACGGTGGGTAATTTTTTTGCCCACGAGATAGAGCTCGGGCTTTTCTCTTTGGAGAGAAGGAGGATGAGAAGTGACTTGATAGAGGCGCACAAGATGATACGAGGAACAGATCGGATGGACAGTCAGAGACTTTTCCCAGGGCGAGAATTGCTGACACGAGGGGACATAATTTTAAGGTGATTGGAGGAAGGTATAAGGGGGGTGTCGGGGTAAGTTTTTTTACACAGAGAGTGGTGGGTGCGTGGAACGCACTGCCGGCAGAGGTTGTGGGGGCAAATACATGAGGGACATTTAAGAGACTCTTAGATAGACACATGAATGATAGAGAAATGGGGGGCTGTGTGGGAGGGAAGGGTTAGATAGATCTTAGAGCAGGATAAAATGTCAGCACAACATTGTGGGCCAAAGGGCCTGTACTGTGCTGTAGTGTTCTAAAATTTTGAGTCCTCAAGATGCCCCTCACTTTTATCTTCAACTAGGCCTCAGGTGATGGAACCTAAGGTCCCACCCATGCCTGGGAGGCCAACTGCTGTTCCTCGAGTTTGTGGTGGAGCTTAGTAGAGACCTAACCAGCTTTAAGCTTACTTGTGGATGTGTCCAGCAGAGAGATCAGCTCCCAGTCTGTCTCTGGTGCCCTCTGTGTGGAGGAGGCTGCCTGGCCAGTGAGGTTAATCTGGGAAACGTTCCCTGGAGTCAGGCCAGCGAGTGATCCTTTACTTAATTTGTGAGGAGTATTTGATGTCTCTGGGCCTGTACTTGATAAGAATTCAGAAGGATGAGGGGGGGGGGGGGGGAATCTTATGGAAAAACTACCGGATACTGAAAGGCCAGATAGAATGGACTTGGAGAGGATGTTTCCATCAGTGGTGAGTCCAGGATCAGAGGACACAGCCTCAGAATAAAGGGACGTCCCTTTAGAACTGAGATAAGGAGGAATTTCTTCAGCCAGAGGGTAGTGAATCTGTGGAATTCGTTGCCACAGAGGGCATGTCATTGGGTGTATTTAAGGCAGAGGTTGATAGGTTCTTGATTGGTAAGGGGGTTAAGGGTTATGGGGAGAAGGCAGGAGAATGGGTTGAAAAAAATCAGCCATGATTGAATGGCGGAGCAGACTTGATGGGTCGAATGGCCCAATTCTGCTCCTATATCTTATGGTCTGACTATTGGTGAACTGATCCTTCCAAAAATAGAAGCTCCGGACAGGAAATTAATGATAAGTAGTAAATTGACATTCAGCGTGAAGGACTGGCATGTAATTATCAAGGCAAGACAGAGTGCATTGAGAGAGGAAGTGGCTATGCATGGATTATGGATTAGTGAATGCATGCACAAAAGAATGACAAGTCATTTCACTCTGTGTGTCAGGCGATAAAAAGGGACTGATTAACAAAACCAGATGGAGGTGAAGTCCAACGAAGACTGAGTTCATAAGCAGCACGTCGTCACGGAGCCCCCAGTTCAATCCCGACCTCCGGCGCTGTCTGTTCACGTGTGGAGTTTGCCTGTTCTCCCTGTGTCTCCCCCCCCCCCCCCCCCAGGTGCTCCGTTTTCCTCGCACATTCCTGTTGGGGTGGAGACATGATAGAAGTTTATAAGATGATGAGAGGCACAGATAGAGCAGACAGCCGATATCTTTTTTCCCAGGGTCAAATCTCTAATACAAGAGGGCGTGCATCTAAGGTGAAGGGGGGTTCAGAAGAGATGTGCGGGGCAGGTCTTTTTCACACAGAGTGGTTGGAGCCTGGGGTAGTGATGAAGGCAGATACAATAGTTTAAGAGGTACATGAATGTGCAGAGACTGGAGGGATAGGGACCATGTGAAGGCAGAAGGGATTAGTTTAGGTGCCATTAGCTTAATTAGTTCGTGGGCTGAAGGGCCTGTTCCTGTGCTGTAGCGTTCTATGTTATCCCAAAGACGTGTGGTTACTTGGCCACTGTAAAGTACCCCTGGTGTATAGGAGAGTGGGGGGGGGGGGGGGCGGTAGTTGCTGGGAATGTGGGGAGATTAAAATGTGACCCAGTGGGCCATAGATCCTGTTTCCCCGCTGAACCTCTCTATGACACTAAGCAGCGTATGTTGCCTCATAATGCAACAAACAATCCGTTGGAGGAACTCAGCACGTTTGAGCAGCATTTGTGGGAGCAGAGGAATTGTTGGTGTTTCGGATCAGAACCCTGCATCATTCCCTTCCCTCACAGACGCTGCTCGACCCACTGAGTTCCTCCAGCAGATTGTTTGTTGCTCCAGATTTCCAGCGTCTGCAGTCTCTTGTTGCCTTGTAACATCTGGTCGTTAATAAATACAGCTCATGTTGGAAGCACTCAGCAGCTTTCAGGCAACATCTGTCAAGAGATGCACAGTTAAAAGGCCTTGACTCGGATCCCACCTGCCTCTCACATTTGCACCCTCCCCAATGCACCTTATGTTTAGGGTCAACTAGGCCTCAGAAGGTGGAACTTAAAAGTCCTGCCTATGAACTGCCCTGACACATCCACACCTCCTGCGTTTCAAGATGCCATGGATGAACATTTGGAAATTGTTGGAAAGCATTTTTAAAAAATAGACACCTTTAGTCACACACAAATAAAGCAAAAACACTGTATCCTTTTTAACAATGGTTATTGGACTTATTCCGCTGAATGGGACCCACGCCGGAGGAATAAAAGTTAATGTTTCAGGTCGATTATCTTTCATCAGAAGCGAGGAAAGGAAACCGGTGAGGCCCGATTGCCATATCCCAGCTCTTGATTGGAACCCTGCTAATCGTTGCTGTTGAGGTGTTTTTTTTTCCCAGGTACATTTTAAATGTGACCTGGGCTTTTATTCCCTCAAGACCCCTTTCTGTCAGAGAGTTCCAGGCTGACACCCCAGCTCTGTAATCCGTCTCCTCCTATAACCCTTCTACCGATCAATTTAAATCCCCGAGCCCTAGTTACCAACCTCTCTTCAAAGGTAACTCACAAAGTGCTGGAGGAACTCAGCAGGTCAGGCAGCGTCTGTGGAGGCAAACAGACAGTCGAGACCCTTCATCAGGACTGAAAGAAAGGGGAAGATGTCGGTGTAAAGGGGCGGGGAAAGAAACTGGTAGGTGATAGGTGAGTCCAGGTGAGGAAGAGCGATAGGCAGGTGGGGGATGATAGCTTTCTCCACCTCTACCTCCCCTCTTTCTTTCAGCCTAGATGAAGGGTCTCAATCCAAAACATCGACTGTCCATTTCCCTCCACAGATGCTGCCTGACCCGCTGATTTCCCCCAGCAGATTGCGTGTTTCTCCAGATTCCGGCATCTGCAGTCTCTTGTGCCTCCATCTCTTCTTGGGTAGTTGAGCCTTTGCTGACAAACTGCCCCTCTCATGATGTTATACACCTCTCCTGGGCCTCCTCCTCTGTTCTAGAGAATACTACCCCTTCCTATCCGGGATGTCCCAATAACTCTTCCAACCCTGGCAACATCTGCACCCCCCTCCCTACCCCTGCCCCATACATCCCAGTGACTAGAACTGTAGACAGTTCTGCTGCTGTGGTTCAGGCAATGATAAAAAATAAGTGTTGGAATACTCAGCAGGTCAGGCAGCATCTGTGGAGAGAGAAGCAAATTTAATGACCCTTCCCACCCTGTACTCTTGTATCCCGTACACCTCCTTAACCACCTTATCTGTCCTGTTGTATCAGGGATCTGGAGCATGCATGCTGAGGTCTCTCTCTTCCTTATACTTAGTACACTGCCATTACTCCCTCACCTTTGTTGCCCTACATAAAACATGTAACCTCATCCTTCTTTTATTCATTGTCTTGTATCCTTCATGTATTATTGTCGTGTGGGAGGCCGCTCAGCCCATCAAGTCTATGCCGGCTCTCAAAACAATCCCATCACTCCCATTTCCCCCATCTATTTCCCTGCAACGCACTCACTCCCACATGTCCACCTGCCACAGATCTTGCCCCTCACCCACACACAAGGGGGCAATTTACAGCGGCCAGTTAACCCACCAAGCTGCATGTTGTTTAGGATGTGGGAGGGAACCAGAGCCCCCGGGGGAAACCCACGCGGTCATGGGGAGAACGTGGCAAACTCCACACCACACACACACACACACACACACACACACAAACACACACACACACACACACACACACACACAGCGCCGCGAAGGTCGGGATCGAACCTCTGGGTCTCCGGAGCTGGGAGGCAGCCACTGTGTCGTTCCCAACCTAACCAGCCCCTGGTTCACCAGAATCATGGAATTATAGTGAGATACAGCACGGAAACATGCCCTTCGGCCCATCGAGACCATACTGACCACCAAGCACCTATTTATATATAATCATACACTAATCCCATTTCCCCACATTCTACCACCCACCTACTCTAGGGGTAATTTACAGTGGCCAATTAACTAACTTGTGGGAGGAAACCGGAGCACCCAGGGGGAACCCACATGGTCACAGGGAGAACGTGTAAACTCCCACACACAGACAGCGTCGGAGGTCGGGATCGAACCCTGGTCGGAGGAACTGTGAGGCAGTGGCTTTACCAACTGCACACCTGCCTATCTCCCTGTAGTCACAAACTTTCTTCCCCTTTGCCAATCGCACTTCCTGCTTCCCAAACTCAGCAGCAGTCTCTTGGAGCTACACCAAAAATGGAAAGCTTTGGCTAAGAATGCTCCCCAAACGTAAATAGGATCTTCGGTTAAGAGACGATTCAAGATCCTTCTGGGAGATCATTTGCAAACCTATGCCTGCAATTAGATCATAATAGCTTTCAGGATGCTAATTCACAGTTGTTTTAATCAAACTAATTGCAAATAAAAAGCAGAATTAAATGCATCTCATTCTGCTAATTGGTGTTGGTTATCTGAGTTGGATTTATGAACAAGAACCTTCTTTGCAAAGCTATCGTTTTTTCCAAATGTAACAGACTTCTGGAAAATGTCTCGATACCAAAATTCTCAGCTTTGTTTTCAAGTTGCTCCATGGACCCTCACCTCTACATGTCGCTAATCTACCAAATTGAACCTCTCAAGAGCCCTGCCCTCCAGGAACCTGGCTGCCTCACACTCCTGGATTTTGTTACTCTGTCACTGGAGTCTTGCCTCAGGCCCTAAGCTCCCCAACTCTTATCCGCTTCAAAGCCTGACTCTCTCATCCCAACTCCTTATGTGGCTTGGTGGTGAATTTTATTTGTTGAGGCTTCTTGTGACTCTAATGGAGCTATACAAATGCAAGTGGTTGTTGTTAGGAGCTCCAGTGTTTTGTGAGCACCTTGAGAAGCGACAGAGGACAGTGTGAGGGGAAGCCATGGAGAGGCCTTGATGGGACAGTGTAGAGGGAGCTTCACTCTGTGTCGGACCCTGGGAGTGTTTGTGATAGGATGGTACAGGAGGTAGCTTCACTGTCTGACCCTGGGAGTGTGTGATGGGACGGTTTAGAGGGAGCTTCACTCTGTGTCGGACCCCTGGGAGTGTGTGATAGGATGGTATAGAGGGAGCTTCACTCTGTCTGACCCCGGAGTGTGTGATGGAGAGGTGTAGAGGGAGTGGCGTTAGTCTCTCGTTGTTAGCATTACACAGTTTATTCATCAATCATGTAGATCAGAATTCTCCAGGTAACTGTAATCATTGAGAGGAAGGCTCTTATTCGACAGCTTCCTGAGATGGTGAAAGATTCAGCCACACTCTGATTCATCTCCCTTCTGAAGATCGCCATGAGCTCGGGTGTAGAGTTTGGGTCCGATTCTTCTCTCGATGGCTTGTTTGTGTTTTCCCGCCTGGGGGTGTAAGGTTTACCCGCCTCAGAGGTCGAGTTCTTGATCCAGTCGACGTACTTTGACAGCAGCGTGTATACCCCTGGGCTTCGGGACTCTCCACAGCCGCTCCCCCAGCTCACAATCCCGATCTGTATCCACGATTCCGAGTTTGGACCCTGGCACATCAACGGACCGCCACTGTCACCCTGGGAAGGAATCAGCCGGATTGAGCGTCCGTAGAAAACCTTTGAACTTCCCCAACCCACCAAGGCTTCGAGGATGATTGAGCAGGGTCCAAAACTTAGACCATAACATATAGGAGTAGTATTAGGCCATTCGGCCATCGAGTCTGCTCCACCATTCTATATTGGCTGATTTTTTTTCAACCCCATTCTCCCGCCTTCTCCCCATAGCCCTTAACCCCTTTCCCATCAAGAACCTGTCAATCTCTACACCCAATGACTTGGCCTCCACCACTCTCCGTGGCAATGAATTCCACAGGTTCACCGCCCTCCGGCTGAAGAAATTCCTCCTCATCTCAGTTCTAAAGGGACGTCCATTTATTCTGAGGCTGTGCCCTCGGATCCTGGACTCTCCTACTGATGGAAACATCCTCTCCACGTCCACTGTATCCAGGCTTTCCATTTTGAGCTAGAGTTTTAGGAATGAAATCCCTTAGCACTTGCACAGGCAGAGAGTCCCTCAAAGGACGCTGGGGCAAATATTAGTTTGAAAAGTGAGATTGATAAAAATTTAAACAGGGATAAGGGAATGGGCAGATCTGCAGAATAAAGATAGAAAATGCTTTGGGTAGTCAGCAGGTCAGGCAGCCTCTGTAGAGAGAGAAACAGTTGATGTTTCAGGTCGAATACCCTTCATCAGAATGAGTACATGAAGCAGCGGTGGCGCAGTGGGTAGACCAGCTACCTCGCAGCTCCAAGAGACCCGGGTTCAATCCGGACCTCCGGCGCTGTCTGTGTGTGTGGAGTTTGCACCTTCTCCCTGTGTCCGCGTGGGTTTCCCCCGGGAACATCCCAAAGACGTGCTGGGTCGGTGGGTTAATTGGCCGCTGTAAGTTGTTCACTGGTGTGGGGAAAGGGTGGATCTGGGGGAAGTTGATGGGAATGTGGGGAGAAGAAGTTACAGGGGAAGTTAGTGGAGGAATGTGAGCTGGCACAGACTAAACGGGCCAAATATCCTCCTTCGAAGTTTTAAGGAAATATGGATCACTGAATGGGCTCGAGGAACTAGTACAGCCCCTGTCCAGCAAATCTGACCTTCCCAGGATATCTGCAGACTTCTTCTTGTAGACTGGAGGAAGGTTCTTGTTGATGAGAGTTATAATGTTTGGTTTATTTTGGCGTGAATCTGAAGGAGCAAAATACTGCAGCTGCTGCAAGTCCGAGATAAAAAAAAACAGAGAATGCGGGAAATAACCCACAGGTCGGGCAGCAGCTGTGGGAGAAGCACAGAGAAGATGTTTCATCAGGGTTGGTGAGAGTCAGAAAGGAAGGGAGGAGGGGCAGGGAGAAGGAAAGGAATGGTGACGATCAGAGGGGGAGTCATCGTGACACAAGTGGCGGAATTCTGGGTGGGTGTGGACGCTGGTGGGTGTCTCAAGGTGCCAGCTAAGTGAAGGGCACTTGGTGGTTAGCATGGACAGGATGGGCAGAAGGGCCTGCTGCGGGGAGCAGTAAATAGGAGAGAAATGGGATCTGGAGCCATCAAAAGATGGGGAAACTAAACTACAGGACACCGGGAGTGACGTGCACACGGGTCACACACACGTGTGTGCGTGTGTTTGCACAATAACATCCTACGCCATGTGTTGGACACCAATGCGCCACACAAAGGATCTATGGTGTAGGGGAGAGAAGGGCCTCTCTCCCCCTCCCCGCACCACCCCCACCCTCCCCGTTACCTGGCAGGCGTCTCTCCCGCCTTCCTCGAAGCCGGCGCACACCATGTTCTCGGTGATCCCGGGCGCCCACTTCTGGCAGTGCTGCCAGTCGATCAGCTCCACCTCCACCTCCTGCAGGATGGCCGGTCGCTTCTCTGGGGATAGGAGGTGGGTAAGGACGCAGAGGAAATCCAGGCCGGGGAAAGGGATGTGTGTGAACGTGTGTGTGTGTGTGTGTGTGTGTGTGTGTGTGAGAGAGAGAGAGAGAGAGAGAGAGAGAGTGTACATGTGTGTGAGAGAGACTGTATGTATGTGTGAGAGAGAGAGAGATAGAGTGTGAGAGAGAGATTGTGTGTGAGAGTGTGTGTGTGTGAGACAGAGTATGCGTGTATGAGAGACAGTGTGTGTGTGTGAGACAGTGTGTGTGTGTTTGGTGTGTGTGAGAGCGATTGTGTGTGAGAGGCAGAGTGTGTGTGTGAGACAGCGTGTGTGCGTGTGTGTGTATGTAACTGTGTGTGAGAGACAATGTGTGTGAGAGACAGGGTGTGTGTCTGCATGTGTGAGAGATAGTGTGTGTATCAATGAATGAATGTGTGTGAGAGTGTGAATGAGTGTGCGCGTGTGAGTGCATGTGTGTGAATGTGTGTGAACACGCACGTGTGAGTGTGTGAATAGATATGTGTGAACATATGTGTGACAGACTGTGTGCAAATGTGTGTCTGAAAGAGTGAGTGTGTGTGAATAAGTGAGTTTGTGTGTGCATGATTGCATGTGTGAACAAGTGTAGGTGTACATGTGAACGTGTGTGTGTCTGTGAGGTGTCAGAGTTTAGCTGTGGGTGAGAGTGTGAATGTGTGTAAAAGTGTGTAAGTGTGAGTGAAGTTGTGTGAGAGCGTGCAAGAGAGTGTGCATGTGGGTGAATGAGTGTGAGGATGGGTGTGTGTGTGAATATGAGTGTGTGTGAGTGAATGCAAGTGTGTATATGACTGTGTGTGTGTGTGCGTGTGCGTGCGTATAAGTGTGAGAGTGTGTGTGTGCGTGTGTGTGTGTACGTGCGTGCGTATAAGTGTGTGAGTGTGTGTGTGTGTGTGTGTGTGTGTGTGTGTGTGTGTGTGTGTGAAGGTGGGTGAGTAGTTGGAGTGTGTAAGGCAGGGATCAAGATTCGGAAAGAGGATTGGAGGATGACGGATGGAGGGGATTTCTTTTTTGTTCAGTCACGAGATGAGTGCATCGCTTGCAGTGTGGCAATGAGATAAGCTCCAAGCCCCTCCACTGAACCCCAGCAGGTATCTCATTTCCAGGTACCTATAAATCCCTGAAAACCTCTTGACTGGATCCCAGTCTATAACCCACTCCAGAGATCTGTTATTCTATATATCAACCTCCTGAACCCCTGGATTAGATCCCAGTCTGTAGCTCAGTCCTAGGGATCCTATGTTCAATATATAAACCCCACAAAGCCCCATGGTTGTTCACAGCCTGTAACTCACTCCCGGGGACCGTCTATTCCATAAATAAACTCCCTGAAAACCCCCACCATTAGACTCACTCCCAGGTATCTCGCCAAACCCCAGATTAGATCCCAGCCTGTCCCTCATTCCCTGATTTGCTATATATAAACTACCAAACCCCTGGACTGGATCCAGACTGTTCCTCATTCCCAGATATTCCATATATAAACCACGGAAGCCCTGGATTGGATCCCAGCATGTGGTTCAGTCCCGGCCGTTCCCTTGACCGTTGAATGGCTGGGCAGGGACCTCACCGTTTCTGGTCACACCCCATCCGATGACAAAGCAGGGTGCCCAGGAGCTGGTGTCCATCTCTTCGTCTGGAGGCAGCAGCACTGGGTCCTGGCTCTGACTGAACTTGATGCGAGGCTTCACCTGGAGCAGGGCCGCGTCTGCCTCGAAGGTGGAAAGGTTGAAGTCAGGGTGAACCCTGACTTCTGCCACCTTGTGCTCTCTCCCCCATTGCGTCTGAGGTTAATCGTCCCCATATTCACCGAGATGTGATCCGCCCTGCAGGGGGAGAGATCATAGTTACCCATCGTCCTGGTGACCCCCTCCTTACAGGTACTGTCAGTCCAGTACAAGCTAACGCATCCGGGACCATCCGGGAATCGACAGCAATCCGGACACTTGGAAGGGCTCTGGGGATGGAGGGAGATCTCGGTGGTCCCAAAACAGGCTGGAGAAAAAGAGGGTCTTGGCAGGTTCCATATTGGGAAGGTCAGTCTACCCATCCCAAGGCCTTCCTTGGGATGGGTAGACTGACCTTCCAATATGGAAACTGCAAGAACAAAACCTACCTCCAGCAGCTGATGAGTCCACTGCATATAGGCTGGGAGTGGGAGGGAGGGATTGAGACACGCCGGTCAGTGTACAGATATCCCCACTGAGAGAGAGGGACTGAGAAGATACCAGTCAGTGTACAGATATAACCTTGAGAGAGGGGGACTGACAGACACTGGTTAGTGTACAGATATTCCCCTGAGAGAGAGGGACTGAGAGATACCGGTCAATGTACAGATCTCCCCTGAGAGAGAGAGAGTGGGAGATTCACTGATGTGGTTACTGGAATCTCCTGATGGTTCTCACCTCAGTTTCCTGACGCAGTGTGCTGCGGTTAACACCCACCAACTGTCCAGTATGGATCCTCCACAGATGTGTGTCTTGTCCTTCTGCACGCTGACCTGCCAGGGCCAGTCTCCTGGCCTGGAGTCGCTGCCTCCAATGATCTGCGGATTCAACCTCTTTGGCCGCTGGGGGTCTTCTCGCCGAGCCTGAAAGCACAGAAGTTACAGAGGGAAGACCGCTCGGCCCTTCTGCTGGCTCCTACCTCCTCCTCTCCTGCTACCCCTCTGGCCTGCTGGGACTCTGCCTTGTGCACCCCCCCCCCCCCCCCCCCACAACCCTTGAGTCAGGAGGTTTTGGGCTCCGACACCAGGGTCACCGATCCTCTCGACTGGTGCTCCTGTGCAGCAGCAGGGGGTGTGCCGCACTGTCACCCACTGGTGCTCGCTGAAGCCCCTCCCTTCATGTGGAACCTCACACATTCATCAGAAGGCAAGTAGACGGAGTCTGCCTGATGAGGTCTCTTCCCTGCCCCCGAAAACAGGGTCGTTTGCTGCTTCCAAATTTCCTTACGACAAAGAAGGAAGCCATTCGGGCCATCGAGTCTATGCTAGCTCACAGAGTTGTGTTGCTTCAGGAAGGCTAGCAGTGTCCTCAGGGATGCCTGTTACCCTGGCCATTCCCCTTTTCTCCCTTCCACCTTCTGGGAGCTTGAAAGCCCTACATCCAGACTCGAGAATAGCTTCTACCCCACTGCTATCAGACTTAGAGCATCAAACAGTACAGCACAGGAACAGGCCTTTTGGCCCACAACGTTGTACCCGACTAATTAAGCTAATAGCACCTAATCTGCCTGCACATGGTCCATATCCCTCCCTTCTCTGCGCATTACTGTGCCTATCTAAGAGTCTCATCATATCTGCCTCCACCACCACCCTGGCAGCGCATTCCAGAGAGCTAATTTTCATGGCATTTATACCCTGTTTTATTGCCTATGGCAATAAGCTTGAACTCGAACTTGAACTATCATGTACACTGTTTACTGTGAGCTTTACACTAACCAGGAATTTCATTGCACCCTGGTGTATGTGACAATAAATTAATTAACTAACAAACAGAGCAATTCCCCCCCCCCAGTAATTTTTCCTGTAACCCATCCTCCCCACATTCCACCAACTCCCCCCAGATTCTACCCCCTCACCCACACACTAGGGGGGCAATTCACAGTGGCCGATTAAGTCACCGACCCCGCACGTCGTTGGGATGTGGGAGGGAACCGGAGCACCCGCACAGTCACAGGGAGAACGTGCAAACTCCATACACACAGACACACACAGACACACACAGACACACACACACAGCGCCGGAGGTTAGGATCAAACCTGGGACTCTGGAGCTGTGAGGCAGCGCCTCTACCTGCTGCGTTTCCTACATTATTATGGAGCAGGGAGCTGCAAAATGTGCATTCTTTTTGGCTGTAAGACACTTTGGAACAAGGATACCTAACAGAATGGTTACACCTAGCTGAATAATTAGTAAATAAGAAGAATTATCCCTAACAGTGCCCTAAACACGATGTGTCATGTTGCTGCCTTGTTAGCAGGGGACAGGCTGCAGGGTTTGCCTGCCTTACACTGGGGGTGTGACTGCCTGTCTCAGGGGACAACCTCCTGTCTCAGGCTTGAGACCTGGTTGGGGAACAGGGTCTCTGCTGCCCCCAGCTGGTCTGCCTGAAGCACTGCCTCGGGTCCCTGCCTTCCTGACATTCTGAGACCAATAAAGAAGGTCATTTGATCCACACACCAGTATTGGCTCTTCACCACTCGCTCCTCCTTTCTCTCTCTCTCCTTTTCTCTCCCTTTCCCACCTCTCTCTCTTCCTCTCGACCGTCTGTCTCTTTCCTTTGTCTCTCCCTCCACTGTCTGCTCTCTGCCCCTTTTCTTTCTTTTTCAATATTTTTAACAATTTTCAAATTAGTACAAATTAATATATATAACTTTGGTAATTGTACATCTGGTGCAAAGATTTCAGGATAACGATCATAACAGTTAATGTATATAGTCACAAGGAGTAAAAAAAAAGTAATCTAGACCTCCCACTCTCTTATTAAGTGAACGTAATACAAAGGAAAATTGAAAAGAGATTTAATTATATGAGAAAAGAACCCCCAAATCAAAAAAAATTGATAATAAACCAAAAGAAACCAAAAAAAACTGGACTGATATTTCTTCAATTAAAAGAAACATTACTATGTCGTCAACTCTGCTCCTCTGCACTCAAGGGTTATCGAAAAGGATTTGAAAAAGGTCAGCTTATATCATATGGAAATATTGAATAAATGGACTCCAAACTCCCCCCCTTTTCTCTGTCTGTGTCTCTTCCCCCCATCTGTTTCTCCCCAGTCTCTCCCCCGTCCGGCTCTCCCTCTCCCTCTCTTCCCAGTAAATATTTTCCAGTTTGGTTCTGAGGGCCACGCTGCCCCTCGTCCCACCTCAGGACCAGGATGAGGGAGTTTGGCCCCACCTGCCTGTTCTAGCGTTCAGTGAGATTGTGGGCAATTTACCACCCAATCCCATGCCCCTCAAGCCTCAGCTCCCCCGAGGGTGGCCACGTTCTCGCTGATCTCAGGGTGATCCAAGGTCACAGAGGGGCTCCACCCTGCCAGCTGCTTTCCCAGATTCACTCTGGTTTCACCCCTCCCCATGGCTCTGGACTCCCTGATCGGAGGGGGAGATCCCCCTCCACCCTGGCTGTTCCGTCCCTTTCAAAACAAAACCAAATTCCACCCCGGGATCCCCCACACTCTTGCAACCCTGTCCCATCACTGATATTGAAATCACTCTGGTCATATCAAAAGATTCAATTAAAGTTAGTTTTAAAAAAATGAAAAATGAGGGATTTCTCACAGGCAGACAGAGGTAGTCACACACACACACACACACACACACACACACACACGTGCACACACACACTCATACACACATGCACACATGCACACACACTCACACACACATGTGCACACACACACGCGCACACACACTCTCACACACACTCACATACACACACACACACACACACACGTGCACACACACACTCATACACACATGCACACATGCACACACACTCACACACACATGTGCACACACACACGCGCACACACACTCTCACACACACTCACATACACACACTCTCACACACACACACAAAATCATACACAAACAACATACACACACACAACATACACACAATCAACATACACAAACACACACACAGACAACATACACAAATACACAAACAACATGCACAAACACACATGCACATACACACACAAGAAACATACACAACCAGACACACACACACACACACACACACACACACATACATACGTGAAAACAGAAACATGCCCACATATCACACAGATATGCAAATATATGCATATGCTTTCATATACACATACAAACACATCTTCACACACAAGCACACACCCCACACACGTACACAAATGAACATTTGTATATACACACTGTTAGGGATCATTCTGGAGCTGTGAAATTATGGATAGCAGACATTAATTCAGACAAGAACCAGTCTTCAGTTCTTAATGTAAATTGCAATCTGTAATCAGGTTGACGTTAAAAGGACGACTTTGCAAACAACGGCTTTGCAAAGGACGGCTTTGCCCCACAGCAGGGGGCTGGCTGCTCCAGAGATATGGTTTGCAAAGTGAAGTTTTGGTCTGCATCAGCCAAATGTAAATCAATGGGGCTCTGTTAATTGGCCGACATCAACAAGGCACATCAAACTCAGTTATTTTGCACCCTTCTTCCAGAGATCAAGGAGTGTTGGGAGACCAGACTCATTTTTGTCACTTCACATATCAGACATGGTCATGGCATATTTGCTCTATCGATAACTGGGGTATTTGTGTACTTAAGAGAGTCAGCCATCACAGCATTGCGTGACTGGTTCTCTGTCCTCAGTGGCTTTTAGACCTTTCATGTGAATTAGTTTGTCCCAACAAAGGTGTTTGAACCTGCAGATGTCTTATCAGTTACAATGTGCTCCCACTATAAATATGTACTTATAAGATAAGCTTTCTTTATTAGTCACATGTACATCAAAACACACAGTGAAATGCATCTTTTGCATAGAGTGTTCTGGGGGGCAGCCCGCAAGTGTCGCCACACTTCCAGCGCCAACATAGCATGCCCACAACTTCCTAACCCGTACGTCTTTCGAATGTGGGAAGAAACCGGAGCACCCGGAGGAAACCCATGCAGACACGGGGAGAACGTACAAACTCCTTACAGACAGCAGCGGGAATTTTACCCGGGTTGCTGGTGCTGTAAAGCGTTATGCTAACTGCTACACTACCGTGCCTACCCCAGTTTGAAGTACAGGAGTCATGATGCATCTCTATAGAACACTGGTTAGGCTGCATTTAGAGTATTGTGTGCTATTCTGGTCACCTCACTGCAAGAAGGATGACATGGCTTTAGAGAGGGTGCAGAGGAGGTTTACTAGGATGCTGCCTGGATTGGAGGGCGTGTGCTATCAGGAGAGGCTGGACAAACTTGGGCTCTTTTCTCTGGAGCGGCAGAGGCTGAGGGGTGATCTGTTGGAAGTGTATAAAATTATGAGGGGCATAGATAGGGTGGACAAGCAATATCTTTTCCCATTATTGAGCGATCCAATACCAGAGGGCATGCGTTTAAGGTGAGAGGGGGTAGGTTCAGAACAGACGTGAGGGGTACATTTTTTACTGAGAGAGTGGTGGATGCCTGGAATGTGCTGGCTGATAGGGTGGTGATGGTAAATTCACTGGGGACTTTTATGAGGGGCTTGGATGGGTACATGAATGAGAGGAAAATAGAGGGATATGGGCATTCTGTAGGCAGGAGGGGATAACTATGTCAGCACAACATTGAGGGCTGAAGGGCCTGTTCTGTGCTGTACTGTTCTATATCAGACGACCTGTCCTGGGCCCAGCACACAGATGCAATCACAAGGAAGGCTCGCCAGCGTCTCTACTTTCTTAGGAGGTTCGGCTTGTCACCGAACCTCTAATAAACTTCTACAGATGTTCTGTTGAAAGTATCCTGACTGGTTGCATCAGGGTCTGGTAAGGCAATTCGAATTTGCAGGAACACAAGAAGCTGCAGAGAGTAGTAGACTTAGCCCAATACATCACGGGGACATCCTCCCCACCATCAGGAGTATCTACAGGAGGTGCTGCCTCAAGAAGGCAACATCCATCATCAAAGATCCCCACCATCCGGGCCGTGCCATCTTCTCGCAGCTCCCACCGGGCAGGAGGTACAGAAGCCTGAAGTCCCACACCACCAGGTTCAGGAACAGCTACTTCCCTTCAACCATTTGGTTCTTGAACCAACCAGCACAACCCTAATCACTGCCTCAGTATAGCAACATTGTGACCACTTTGCACTACAATGGACCTTGTTTTCTTCTTGTCCTAACTGTGTTCTTTCTTGTATACTTTTTGCTGCTTATCTGATGCTCTGTGCCTGTGATGCTGCGGCAAGTTCTCCAATGCACCTGTGCACACATGGACTTGTGCAGCTGACAATAAACTCGATTGATGGCAGTGGGGGTCTTCAGCAGCACAAAGGGAGGCCTTCAGCTTCCTCTTGTCAACCCAGAGAGAGAGCTTCAATGCTTGCTGTCTAATTGGCATCCTGGAGGTCTCTGAGGGTGGTCTTACCTTTGCCTTCAAAGGCTACAAACTAGGGAAGCAGGAGGGAGGTCGATCATTAAGAGAGCCAATTAAAAATGCTTTCATTTAAGGGGCACCATTTCCATCGAAAAGCCAATGTCTCCTTTAAAGGGGCAGTGTCTACGTTGAAGGAGATCACTATTAAAGGGATGTCTCCGTAGCCCATTAGCTCCATTACAAAGGCACTGTCTTCCTTATAGGGGATCAACATTAAAGGCACACTGTGTCCTTCAAAGGGACATTGTCTTCATTAAGTCGGATCAACATTAAAGGCACACTGTGTCCATTAACAGGACACTGCCTCAGTTAAAGAGACACTGTGTCCATTTATGGGATATTTCCAAATCTACTGCTTTTATTAAAGGATATTGTTATTAAAGGGACATTATTAAAGACATGGTGTCTCCGGGCAGGCACGGTAGTGTAGCGGTTAGCGTAACGCTGTTACAGCGCCAGTGACCCGGGTTCAATTCCCGCTGCTGTCTGTAAGGAGTTTTGTATGTTCTCCCGTGTCTGCGTGGGTTTCCTCCGGGTGCTCCGGTTTCCTCCCACATTCCAAAGATGTACGGATTAGGAAGTTGTGGGCGTGCTATGTTGGCGCCGGAAGCGTGGCGACACTTGCGGGCTGCCCCCCAGAACACTCTACGCAAAAGATGCATTTCACTGTGTGTTTCAATGTACATGTGACTAATAAAGATATCTTATCTTAAAGAGGCACAGTTTTCCTTGACTGAAGAAAGGCTGTCCATTTCAAAGGCATTGCTTGATTCACCTTTTGGGATGTTGGGGAAAAGGATAATCTCTGTATTTCTATAGCACCCTCCACACTTCCAGGACACCTCAAAGTGTTGCACATCCAGAACGACAGTTTTATACGTGTGGTATAAGGCACCCATAGCCAATTTACACACAGCAAGCTCCCACCAACTGCAAAGTAACAACGGTCAGAAAATCCATTCTAAGGTTGACAGAAGGTGAATATTAATTTATGTTTTTGGGGTCAGGGATGTGGGTGCCACTAGCAATGCCAGCATTTATCGTCGATCCCTCAGTGGCAACGAACTGAGGAGGTGGATAAGGTTTGACCAGATTGTGTCTGGTGTCACACACAGGCCACAGTGGGTAGGGACAACAGTTTCCCTCCCTGGAAGGATGTTAGTCAATTAGTCAACCAGACAATCCAGTGGTTATATGCATGTGTGTGTGTGTGTGTGTGTGTGTGTGTGTGTGTGTCTGTCTGTCTGTGTGTCTGTGTGTCTGTGTGTGTGTGTGTGTGTGTGTGACTACCTCTGTCTGCCTGTGCATATCCGTGTACACAGCCATACAGAAAGGTATTTAATGCAGTTCGCTCCCTGAGGGACAGAAGCTCCACTTGTCAAAAAAATTCAGCCACGATGACAAAAGATGTAAAGCACAACATGAAGCTGAAAGAAACAGTGCCCAAAATAAACCGAGAAAGGCTTAAGTCCGGAGGCTGCAGAGATACAGAGCAGAGAGTCGCAGGGTGAAACCAGCCTCGCAAAGGAAAAAATCAAAATCTATAGGCTTTTTAGCAATTATATCTGGGGGGGGAGGTGGGATGTAGGGAAAGTGTTCAAGAACGATGCAAATTCCTTGAAAAATGAGAACGGTGATGTTGTGAATTAAACTAGGAAAGTAGCAGATGTATTGAATGGTTTCTGTCAGTACTTACAGAAAGGAATGTTGGAAGGAAGACGTTACTAAATCAAGGGCAGTGGTTGATCAGCACCCCACCCACCACTCTAAACTCTCCCTCCCTCCACCACTGGCCGCAGTGTGAACCATCTACAGGTCGGCCCGTCTGTTCCGACAGCCCCTCCAAACCCACGATCTCTTCCCTCTAAAAGGGACAAAGGCGGTGGGTGCATGGGAACACAGCCTGGAAATAATCACCATTCCTTCATCGTCCTTGGGTCTAAACCTTGGAACTCCCTCCGCAACAGTGCCCTGGGAGCGCCTTCCCTTAAGAAAGAGGCTCACCCCCACCTTCTCAAGGGGCAGTTAAGGATGGGCAATAGATGATAAGATCAGATTTCTTTATTAGTCACACGTACATCGAAACACACAGTGAAATGCATCTTTTGCGTAGAGTGTTCTGGGGGCAGCCCGCAAGTGCTGTCATGCTTCCGATCAGGAAATTGTGCACCATTTTTCTGTCAGTGTGTTGGGAAGACTCATGGATCAATGTTAGCTTAACTTCTCACAGGGTCATAGAGTCATACACCAGGGAAGCAGGCCCTTCGGCCC